>NC_140579.1:947534360-947539360 GCF_964204655.1 Triturus cristatus
GGTTCGGAAGCTGGGCCTGGACCCGGGGCTTGTGCTCCGTCCCAGTGTCCCAGGGTGTGGGAGCCCCCCGTCCTGCAAGCCAGCCGAGGGTCCGGGTGCTGGGGACAGGGGGTCCACCGGGGGGCCAGGGGAGGCTCTCCCTGGCCTGGCTAGGTTTCGGAAGTTGGGACCGGGCCTGGGGCTTGTGCTCCTTCTGGCAGGCCCTCCCATGCCTGAGGCCCAGCGTGGGGTTCTACGAATCCCCCCTCCCGAGCCCTGCAGCCCCAAAGCCCTGCAGCCCTGGAGCCCTTCAGCCCGGAGCCCTGGAGCCCTGCAGGCCCGGAGCCCTGCAGCCCCGGAGCTCTGCAGCCCCGGAGCCCTGGAGCCCTGCAGCCCCGGAGCCCTGCAGCCCTGGAGCCCAGCAGCCCCGGAGTCCTGCAGCCCCGGAGCCCTGCAGCCCTGGAGCCCTGCAGGCCCGGAGCCCTGCAGGCCTGGAGCCCTGCAGCCCCGGAGCCCTGCAGCCCCAGAGCCCTGGAGCCCTGCAGCCCCGGAGCCCTGCGTGGGCAGGCGGGAACCCTAGCGCGAAGGCTTGGGGTTGGACAGATGGGAGTCCTTTCAGTCCCGGCCATCTGGTCGCTCCTTTCCCCTCGGCCATCTGGTCGCGCGCAATGCTTTCCAATGCGGCGACCAGATGGCCGGGCCAGCCTGGAAGTCCCGATGAGGGCTCATTTGACTCCCGGATCCCAGTCAGGGCTCCAGGAGGTCGGGCGCATCCGCGCCTAGGATCCCCTCCATCACTCGGAGTGCGAGGGTTACAAGAAAGGTGGGTAGCCTTTTTCCGGATTAGTGGGGGCAGGGTATGCCGGAACACCCCTCCGGGGCTGGCGGTTCTCAGGCGGGGACCAGATGGGCCAAGCCCGGACGACACTTCCCCGGGGCGTCCGGTGCTCCCTCCTCCAGCCCGCGGCGAGGCAAAGTGCCCAGGAGGGGCTCCATGGGTCCCCCGGGCGTCCGGGCCCCGGGAGCTCTCCCGGGCCTCCCATGCCTGAGGCCCAGCGTGGGGTCTCAGGCAAAGCCCTGCAGCCCTGGAGCCCTTCAGCCCGGAGCCCTGGAGCCCTGGAGGCCCGGAGCCCTGCAGCCCCGGAGCCCTGCAGCCCTGGAGCCCTGGAGCCCTGCAGCCCCCGGAGCCCTGCAGCCCTGGAGCCCTGCTGCCCCGGAGCCCTGCAGCCACGGAGCCCTGCGTGGGCAGGCGGGAACCCTAGCGCGAAGGCTCGGGGTTGGACAGATGGGAGTCCTTTCAGTCCCGGCCATCTGGTCGCTCCTTTCCCCTCGGCCATCTGGTCGCGCGCAATGCTTTCCAATGGGGCGACCATATCGTCGCCCCATTGGAAAGCATTGCGCGCAACCAGATGGCCGAGCAGCGGCCCCGGAGCCCTGCAGCCCTGGAGCCCTGCAGCCCCAGGGCTCTGCAGGCCCGGAGCCCTGCAGCCACGGAGCTCTGCGTGGGCAGGCGGGAACCCTAGCGCGAAGGCTCGGGGTTGGACAGATGGGAGTCCTTTCAGTCCCGGCCATCTGGTCGCTCCTTTCCCCTCGGCCATCTGGTCGCGCGCAATGCTTTCCAATGGGGCGACCAGATTGCCGGGCCAGCCTGGAAGTCCCGATGAGGGCTCATTTGACTCCCGGATCCCAGTCCGGGCTCCAGGAGGTCGGGCGCATCCGCGCCTAGGTTCCCCTCCGTCACCCGGAGCACGAGGGTTACAAGAAAGGTGGGTAGCCTTCCTCCGGATTAGTAGGGGCAGGGTATGCCGGAAGACCCTCCGGGGCTGGCGGTTCTTTGCCGGGGACCAGATGGGCTATGCCCGGGCAACATCCTCCCAGGTGTCCGGGGCTCTCTCCTCTGGCCCACGGTGTGGCAAATTGCCCAGGGACGGGCTCAATGGTTCCCGGGCAGTCCTCCCCCCGGGGCGCCCGGGCCTGAGAGCTCCGTCGGTCCTCCCCGTGCCTGAGGCCCAGCCGCTGTCCCCGAGCCCCCCCCGGGAAGCAGAGCCCACCGAGCCCTTGGATCAGGCGGGAGCCCTACCGCTATGGCCTGGCTCTGGGCGGGCAGACGGGAGTCCTTTCAGTTGCCGGCCATCTGGTCGCTCCTTTCCCCTCGGCCATCTGGTCACGCGCAATGCTTTCCAATGGGGCGACCAGATGGCCGGGCCGGCCTGGTAGTCCCGATGATTGTCCATTCGCCTCCCGGATCCCAGCCAGGGCTCCAGGAGGCCAGGCGCGTCCACACCTAGGGTCCCCTCCGTCACTCGGAGCGCGAGGGTTACAAGAAAGGTGGGTAACCTTCCTCCGGATTAGTAGGGGCAGGGTATGCCGGAAGACCCCTCCGGGGCTGGCGGTTCTTTGCCGGGGACCAGATGGGCTACGACCGGGCAACATCCTCCCAGGCGTCCGGGGCTTCCCTCCTCCGGCCCGCGGCGTGGCAAAGTGCCCAGGGACGGGCTCCACGGGTCCCGGGCAGTCCTCCCCCCGGAGCGCCCAGGCCCAAGAGCTCCGTCGGTCCTCCCCATGCCTGAGGCCCAGCCGCTGTCCCCGAGCCCCCCCCGGGAAGCAGAGCCCACCGAGCCCTTGGATCAGGCGGGAGCCCTACCGCTATGGCCCGGCTCTGGGCGGGCAGACGGGAGTCCTTTCAGTTGCCGGCCATCTGGTCGCTCCTTTCCCCTCGGCCATCTGGTCGCGCGCAATGCTTTCCTATAAGGGGGGCCAGATGGCTGGGCTGGTCTGGAAGTCCCGATGAGGGTCCATTCGCCTCCCTTATCCCAACCAGGTCTCCAGGAGGCTGTGCGCGTTCGCCCCAAGGGTACCCTCCGTCACTCGGAGCGCGCAGGTTTCAAGAAAGGGGGGTAGCCTTCCTCCGGATTACTAGGAACAGGGTACTCTGGGACCCCTCTCGGTCCTCAGCTGGCAGCTGGACGGCCCGGATGCTGCCCTGGTTCTGTCCTGGGGCCTGCCGCGTGGCAGGGTGCCCGGGTCAAGGGGTCCGGAGGGTCCGGGGAGGCTTCCCCTGCGGTCCTGGGAGCCCCGGCTGGGTCCAGGGGACCGGCCGGGCCCCGGGTCAGGGGCTCCAGGCCCCGGGCACCCTCCCCCATTCTGCGGCACTCCCAAAGGCCCAGGACGGGCTTCCGTTGTGTCCGGGGAGCCTCCCCTCGCGTGTCTGGGTTCAGGAGTTCCGTCGGGGCCCCTGGGGGCCCCGGGGAGGGCGGCCTCCCTCCCCCAGGCTCCGTCATGGGTCCTGCTGCGTGGCAGGGTGCCCGGGACGGGGTCCAGAGGGCCCGGGGAGGCTTCCCCTGCGCCTGCGGACCTGGGGGCCCCGGCTGGGTCCAGGGGCCCGGGGTCGGGGTCTCCGGCCTTGGGCACCCTCCCCGGCCTGCGGCACTGCCAAAGGCCCGGGACGGGGTTCCGTTGTGTCCGGGGAGCCTCCCCTCGCTCGTCTGGGTTCAGGAGTTCCGTCCGGGCCCCTGGGGGCCCCGGGGAGGGCGGCCTCCTCGCCCCGGGCTCCGTCATGGGTCCTGCCGCGTGGCAGGGTGCCTGGGGCGGGGTCCGGAGGGCCCGGGGAGACTTCCCCTGCGCCTGCGGGCCTGGGGGTCCATTTGCCTCCCGGATCCCAGCGAGGGCTCCAGGAGGTCGTGTACATTCGCGCCTAGGGTCCCCTCTGTCACCTCGTGCGCACAGATTACAAGAAAGGGGGGTAATTTTCCTCCGGATTACTAGGGAGAGGGTCAGTCAGACCAAAGTGAGGTTTGGCGATTCTGAATCAGGGGAAGGCAGACCCGGGGCCCGCCCGCCGGGACCCCAGGGGCCCGGGTATGCTCCTGCCTCTCAGCCCCTTCCCGATGGTCCTTTCTCTCCGAGTTTTCTGGGTCAGAGCCCCGTGAGATCCGTGGGTCCCGAGACAGGGGAAGGCAACACCCGGGCCCGCCCGAAGCGGGGCCCCCGGGGTCCCGGGTACGCACACCTGCCTCTCAGCCCCCTTCCCGATGGTCCTTTTTCTCCGAGTTTGCTGGGTCAGAGCTCCGTGAGGTTCGGCGATCCCGAGACGGGGGAAGGCAGACCCGGGGCCCGCCCGCCGGGGCCCCCAGGGGCCCGGGTACGCTCCTGCCTCTCAGCCCCTTCCCGATGGTCCTATCTTCGCCGGGTTTGCTGGGTCAGACCTTCGTGAGGTCCGGCGATCCCGAGATGGGGGAAGGCAGACCTGCTGGGGCCCCCAGGGGCCCGGGTACGCTCCTGCCTCTCAGCCCCTTCCCGATGGTCCTTTTTTCGCCGGGTTTGCTGGGTCAGACCTCCGTGAGGTCCGGCGATCGCGAGACGGGGAAGGCAGCGCCCGGGCCCGCCCACCGGGGCCCCCAGGGGCCCAGGTACACACCTGCCTCTCAGCCCCTTCCCGATGGTCCTTTTTTCTCCGGGTTTGCTGGGTCAGATATCCGTGAGGACCGTCGACCGCGAGACGGGGAAGGCAGTGCCCGGGCCCGCTCGCCGGGGGCCCCTGGGTGTGAGAAGTTGGCCTGATGTATGATGTCAGTAGTTCTAGTGTACACCTTATATCAGTCCAAACAACCCTTATTGTGATTGGTTGTAAAGTCAACCTTATAGACCAGCTATCCTAGTGGTAGCATGGACAAGAGCAGTCTTAGGCTAAACTCTGAATGGCATGTGAAGCCAGCTGTTATACCATATATAATCCCTTGAATACTAAATGAAAGGACACCACAACAGATATATATATAAAATAAAGTGTATTTATTCTAGTCAAACCCTCAGCACTCTTTATGAGATTCGAGGTAAGTACAACACAGTCTTATTTAAGCATACATTAATTCACACAGGTAAGTAATACAGTTAGGCCCTAGGGGCCACGCAAACCATATACTAAAGAAGTGGTATAAGGACCACTGTCACGGAAATAAGATAGGCCTAGGCCTAGGGAATCGCTGGGGCTACACTACACTACACAAGGTTAGGAAGTGGGA
>NC_140579.1:948166577-948231336 GCF_964204655.1 Triturus cristatus
AGCAGTATGGATCTTATTTCTGTCAGTTCTCAATTGTTCAAATAAAGTATAAAGTGCAAAACAATCTTTTTCCTGACTTTCTATAATTTCGCCATAAGATCTTCTAGATAATATATAACGTTTAGAATAACATTACCATAGCAGTTGACACCAGAAGCATTTTCTAATTGGTATCCCACAACATCGTCAATTGTTTGTATTTTCTGTTTCTTTGCATCTTTCCTTTTCTCTTGAATTTTCTTTCTGCTTTTCAACCACACTTGATTCATCAACATGTTTCTGTTTTGAACACACAGCACGTTTTTCATAAATAGGATATTCACTTAAAGTTGGTGCATAAAGTCTTCTTAAACGATTATATTCTCTTACACAATTTACATCAGCACTAACCTTGTTTTCATCGAAATCAATTAAATACAAACCAGACAATGTTCTAACTCGAGATAATGTAACATATGCCATTCCCTCTTTAAACACAGTTCTTCCAACATTTACTAAACCATTATCTACACTTAAACCTTGAGATTTATGAATGGTTATTGCATATGCTAACCAGAAAGGAAACTGTTTCCTACGAACATACAAGTCTTTTACCAGCAAAAAACATACAGCACAACGCCCAATCTGTCTTACCTCTGTATTCTGATCAAATTTAATTTTCAAGAATTCAAAACGCGCTAAAACTGCACAAAGTAAAAGATTAAAATCTGCAGCCCTTACAAACCGCACGCGGTAAAACGGGACCTTTCAAGGCTGACCGCCGATTAAAAGTGCCTTAAATAGGCACAGTGATGTCATCAAGGACCAGCTAACCACCACCCTCGCCCGGAGCCCACCAGCTGACCCCACCGACCCTGACACAGCCAACAGCAACCTCAGACGCTGGATCGACGACTGTGCCAACACCCTCGCCCTGGTCAAGAATGCCTCCAACAGACACCAACAGGAATTCCAGCTGGTTCACCGCGGACGTTCAGGCCTCCAAACAAAACTGCCGAAAACTGGAGAAAAATGGCGCCACGAAAAGACACCGCAGAACCAGGCAGCCCACAAGAAGGCCATGCGCCAACATCATCACCTCATCAGGACCACCAAAAAGACCTCCTTCAAAGACCGCCTTGACAACAACACACACAACAGCAAAGAGCTCTTCAATATTGTGAAAGAACTCTCCAACCCCAGCTCCAACACCAACGACATCCCACCATCTTAAGACCTGTGCAACTCCCTTGCCTCCTTCTTCCACCGCAAGATCGCAGACATCCACGACAGCTTTGGCAACCAGACCACCATGGCAGCCAACGACACCCCGGACCCCACGGCCACCACCCACAGCAACCCCCTGCTCACATGGACCAACATCAACGACGACGACACCATCAAAATCATGAGCACCATCCACTCCGGCTCTCCGGCAGACCCATGCCCCCACCACATCTTCAACAAAGCCAGCGCCTCCATCGCACCCCACCTCCGCAAGGCCATCAACATCTCCTTTGAGACCGCGACCTTCCCGGAGAGCTGGAAGCATGCCGAAATCAACGCCTTGCTCAAGAAACCCAATGCCGACCCAACCGACCTCAAGAACTTCCAGCCCATCTCCCTGCTCCCGTTCCCAGCGAAGGCCGTCGAGAAGACCCTCAACAAACAGCTGGCCCACTACCTCGAGGAGAACAACATCCTGGACCCCGTCCCAGTCCAGGTTCCGCAGCAACTACAGCACCGAAACGGCCCTCATTGCCGCCACCAAAGACATCAGGGCCCTCCCGGACAACGGCAAAACCACGGCCCTCATCCTCCTGGACCTCTCAGCCGCCTTCGACACGTGCCACAACACAGGAATCCGCGGCAAAGCTCTGGAATGGACCTACTCCTTCCTCTCCAGCAGAACACAGAGCATCCGCCTGCCCCCTTCCGATCCAAAGCCTCCAAGATCATCTGCGGCGTTCCCCAAGGATCATCCCTCAGCCTGACCCTGTTCAACATCTACATGGCCCCGCTCAGCCACGTCGCCAGACTGCACGACCTCAACATCATCTCCAACACCGATGACACACAGCTGATCATCTTCCTCACCAAAGACCCTTGAACCGCCAAAACCAACCTCCACGAGGAAATGAAGGCTGTCTCCAAATAGATGAAGAGCAGCCATCTGAAACTGAACTCGGACAAGATGGAGGTCCTCATCCTCGGCTCCACCCCCTCAGCATGGGACGACTCCTGGTGGAAGCTGGCCCTGGGCGCAGCACCGACACCCACCGACCACGCACGCAACTTGGGATTCATCCTCGACTCTACACTCTCCATGACCAAGCAAGTCAACGCCATCTCAACCTCCTGTTTTAACACCCTCCGCATGCTCCGAAAAATATACAGGTGGATCCCCGCCAACACGAGAAGAACGGTCACCCAGGCCCCCGTCAGCAGCAGGCTGGACTACGGAAACGCCCTCTACGTGGGAGTCCTGGCCAAACTGCTGAAAAGACTCCAACTCATACAGAACGCCTCCGCACACCTGATCCTCAGCATCCCTCGCCACAACCACATCACACCCCACCTGAGAGACCTACACTGGCTCCCCATCAACAAGAGGATCACCTTCAAGCTCCTCACCCATGCACACAAGGCACTCTACAACACCGGACCGTCATACCTCAACAGTCGACTCACACACTACACCCCCAGCCGCCAGCTCTGCTCCGCCGACCTCGCCCTTGCAACCATCCCCCGTATCTGAAGAATGACCGCCAGCGGCAGATCGTTCTCATACCTTGCCGCCAATTCCTGGAATGACCTCCCCATCCTCCTACGGCAGACCTTCTGACCTTCTGACCTTCAGGAGACTACTTAAGACCTGGCTGTTTGAACAGTAGCAGCCCCCCCCCCCGCCCCCCCCTCAGCGCCTTGAGACCCTTGCGGGTGAGTAACACGCTCTACAAATGCTTTGATTGATTGATTGATTGATTGATTAAAAGGCAGTGTATGTGAGAGTTGGAGTATATAAATGACTGTACGTGAGAGTCAGTGGTTGTGAGAGTGCCTGTATGGATGAGTGACTACTTGTATCAGTGTTTGTATAAGAGAGTAAGTATGTGTTAGTATATGTTTGAATAAGTGAGGTGGTGTGTTTATAACTGTATTGGTGAGGAAATGGGAGTGTGATTGATTCTTTGCATGACTGACTAGGTGTGTGAGTAAGTCCATGGATGAGTGGCGGTGTGTGACTGTCTGTATAGGTGTATGAGTGCATATGATAGTGTTGTATTGATGAGTGACTGTATAAATGAGTGATTGTATGGGTGAATGTGTGGATGTGTATGTAGACCTAGGAATCAGTGAGTGCGTATGTAGTATCTGGAATTGGTGTGTCGATGATTTCTGTATTTTAGAGTGGGTGTATCAAAGGTTATACTAGGGTATGAGGAGGTGCATCAGATTATCATGTGGATGATGTCATCAGTGATGTCATTTGAGATGTCATCAGTGATGTCATCAGTGATGTCACTGACCATGTCATGAATGATGTAATATGTGACGTCATCAGCAGTGCATTGCGAGGGCGCGAGTTATAGTTAGCTGAACTAACTATAACAGTGGATTTCTCTTGTTTTGTATGAGTGAAATGTCCAACTAACTATAACGTCCCTGAAACCTATGGTTTTTTCAGTGAATTTCAAAGATTTTTTAAATGCTAATTTCTAACTATAACGTCCCTGAAACCTATGGTTTTTTCAGTGAATTTCAAAGGTTTTTTAAATATGAAACTTGTATTCTGCTATTTGTCTTTAGTACTCTTTTTTTCTAACTTTTCCACAACATAAAAGAAAATAAACTGTAAAACTGTTGTGTAATGTAATATATTTCAGAAATAAAAGTCTACTTAACTTCACTATTCACAGTGATGTCAGTGTAGTATCATCATAAGCGGCTGGAAAAAAAAACAATCAACTAGATTGTGAAAAAAAAACAAATGACTAATTCTTGCAAGCACAATACGAAATCAACACAAATAACACATCCAATACTATTTCTAATTTTTAAAATCTTACCTTTACTCTGTAGTTTCCGTTCAACCTTTTCCTCAAGGTCAAATAATGTGTCAAAAATTGTTTTTTTAAATTATCCAGTATGAATTCCTTAAAGCATCTTCCCATTTTCCCCCTAGGCCAAATAATGTATCTGAAATTTTTGTTTGAGAAATATTAAATAAGAGTTGGATAATTCATAAGGCAATCTCGGTTTTATTTCCAACTGTGTACCGCTACAGTGACTTCAACCATTATTGCATTTTAAATATACAGTATAATGTCCACAAGTGGTAGTAGCTCCAGCATGGAAAACAATAGCCAGGGTTGTGAAAATTCTTCCAGAAATAGATACTTGACTAGCAACAATTTTTTTTATTTTTGTTTCCACTTTTCTTCCATTTGGTCTACAGCGTTGTAGCATTAAAATTAGATATTTCCCATATCTTTGTAGGCATAATGTAGATAACATTTCTGATTGACAACGAGAACATTTCATATCATGATTTGCTTCTTTTACTAATTTCGGAAAAGGTACAGATTTGCAGTCAGGTATTGTTAAATATAGAAATCGTTCTCTGTCAACTATAGTGCTGGAAGTTAATGAACACTGTTCACATTTGTGATCCCTTTAGTAACTGATTCCAAATACACTCTCAATCTGGATTCCTTCATCTTCTAATACTCCAAGCATGACCATCAGAAATTCATCTTGTTGAATATTAGGGCTGAACGTTAAAGATCCAGTACATGTATCCAAGAGTTGGTGAATACCAGAAGCAGTATGGATCTTATTTCTGTCAGTTCTCAATTGTTCAAATAAAGTATAAAGTGCAAAACAATCTTTTTTCCTGACTTTCTATAATTTCGCCATAAAGATCTTCTAGATAATATATAACGTTTAGAATAACATTACCATAGCAGTTGACACCAGAAGCATTTTCTAATTGGTATCCCACAACATCGTCAATTGTTTGTATTTTCTGTTTCTTTGCATCTTTCCTTTTCTCTTGAATTTCTTTCTGCTTTTCAACCACACTTGATTCATCAACATGTTTCTGTTTTGAACACACAGCACGTTTTTCATAAATAGGATATTCACTTAAAGTTGGTGCATAAAGTCTTCTTAAACGATTATATTCTCTTACACAATTTACATCAGCACTAACCTTGTTTTCATCGAAATCAATTAAATACAAACCAGACAATGTTCTAACTCGAGATAATGTAACATATGCCATTCCCTCTTTAAACACAGTTCTTCCAACATTTACTAAACCATTATCTACACTTAAACCTTGAGATTTATGAATGGTTATTGCATATGCTAACCAGAAAGGAAACTGTTTCCTACGAACATACAAGTCTTTTACCAGCAAAAAACATACAGCACAACGCCCAATCTGTCTTACCTCTGTATTCTGATCAAATTTAATTTTCAAGAATTCAAAACGCGCTAAAAACTGCACAAAGTAAAAGATTAAAATCTGCAGCCCTTACAAACCGCAGCGCGGTAAAACGGGACCTTTCAAGGCTGACCGCCGATTAAAAGTGCCTTAAATAGGCACAGTGATGTCATCAAGGACCAGCTAACCACCACCCTCGCCCGGAGCCCAACAGCTGACCCCACCGACCCTGACACAGCCAACAGCAACCTCAGACGCTGGATCGACGACTGTGCCAACACCCTCGCCCTGGTCAAGAATGCCTCCAACAGACGCACCAACAGGAATTCCAGCTGGTTCACCGCGGACGTTCAGGCCTCCAAACAAAACTGCCGAAAACTGGAGAAAAAATGGCGCCACGAAAAGACACCGCAGAACCAGGCAGCCCACAAGAAGGCCATGCGCCAACATCATCACCTCATCAGGACCACCAAAAAGACCTCCTTCAAAGACCGCCTTGACAACAACACACACAACAGCAAAGAGCTCTTCAATATTGTGAAAGAACTCTCCAACCCCAGCTCCAACACCAACGACATCCCACCATCTTAAGACCTGTGCAACTCCCTTGCCTCCTTCTTCCACCGCAAGATCGCAGACATCCACGACAGCTTTGGCAACCAGACCACCATGGCAGCCAACGACACCCCGGACCCCACGGCCACCACCCACAGCAACCCCCTGCTCACATGGACCAACATCAACGACGACGACACCATCAAAATCATGAGCACCATCCACTCCGGCTCTCCGGCAGACCCATGCCCCCACCACATCTTCAACAAAGCCAGCGCCTCCATCGCACCCCACCTCCGCAAGGCCATCAACATCTCCTTTGAGACCGCGACCTTCCCGGAGAGCTGGAAGCATGCCGAAATCAACGCCTTGCTCAAGAAACCCAATGCCGACCCAACCGACCTCAAGAACTTCCAGCCCATCTCCCTGCTCCCGTTCCCAGCGAAGGCCGTCGAGAAGACCCTCAACAAACAGCTGGCCCACTACCTCGAGGAGAACAACATCCTGGACCCGTCCCAGTCCAGGTTCCGCAGCAACTACAGCACCGAAACGGCCCTCATTGCCGCCACCAAAGACATCAGGGCCCTCCCGGACAACGGCAAAACCACGGCCCTCATCCTCCTGGACCTCTCAGCCGCCTTCGACACGTGCCACAACACAGGAATCCGCGGCAAAGCTCTGGAATGGACCTACTCCTTCCTCTCCAGCAGAACACAGAGCATCCGCCTGCCCCCTTCCGATCCAAAGCCTCCAAGATCATCTGCGGCGTTCCCCAAGGATCATCCCTCAGCCTGACCCTGTTCAACATCTACATGGCCCCGCTCAGCCACGTTGCCAGACTGCACGACCTCAACATCATCTCCAACACCGATGACACACAGCTGATCATCTTCCTCACCAAAGACCCTTGAACCGCCAAAACCAACCTCCACGAGGAAATGAAGGCTGTCTCCAAATAGATGAAGAGCAGCCGTCTGAAACTGAACTCGGACAAGATGGAGGTCCTCATCCTCGGCTCCACCCCCTCAGCATGGGACGACTCCTGGTGGAAGCCGGCCCTGGGCGCAGCACCGACACCCACCGACCACGCACGCAACTTGGGATTCATCCTCGACTCTACACTCTCCATGACCAAGCAAGTCAACGCCATCTCAACCTCCTGTTTTAACACCCTCCGCATGCTCCGAAAAATATACAGGTGGATCCCCGCCAACACGAGAAGAACGGTCACCCAGGCCCCCGTCAGCAGCAGGCTGGACTACGGAAACGCCCTCTACGTGGGAGTCCTGGCCAAACTGCTGAAAAGACTCCAACTCATACAGAACGCCTCCGCACGCCTGATCCTCAGCATCCCTCGCCACAACCACATCACACCCCACCTGAGAGACCTACACTGGCTCCCCATCAACAAGAGGATCACCTTCAAGCTCCTCACCCATGCACACAAGGCACTCTACAACACCGGACCGTCATACCTCAACAGTCGACTCACACACTACACCCCCAGCCGCCAGCTCTGCTCCGCCGACCTCGCCCTTGCAACCATCCCCCGTATCTGAAGAATGACCGCCAGCGGCAGATCGTTCTCATACCTTGCCGCCAATTCCTGGAATGACCTCCCCATCCTCCTACGGCAGACCGAAGACCTTCTGACCTTCAGGAGACTACTTAAGACCTGGCTGTTTGAACAGTAGCAGCCCCCCCCCCCCGCCCCCCCTCAGCGCCTTGAGACCCTTGCGGGTGAGTAACACGCTCTACAAATGCTTTGATTGATTGATTGATTGATTGATTAAAAGGCAGTGTATGTGAGAGTTGGAGTATATAAATGACTATACGTGAGAGTCAGTGGTTGTGAGAGTGCCTGTATGGATGAGTGACTACTTGTATCAGTGTTTGTATAAGAGAGTAAGTATGTGTTAGTATATGTTTGAATAAGTGAGGTGGTGTGTTTATAACTGTATTGGTGAGGAAATGGGAGTGTGATTGATTCTTTGCATGACTGACTAGGTGTGTGAGTAAGTCCATGGATGAGTGGCGGTGTGTGACTGTCTGTATAGGTGTATGAGTGCATATGATAGTGTTGTATTGATGAGTGACTGTATAAATGAGTGATTGTATGGGTGAATGTGTGGATGTGTATGTAGACCTAGGAATCAGTGAGTGCGTATGTAGTATCTGGAATTGGTGTGTCGATGATTTCTGTATTTTAGAGTGGGTGTATCAAAGGTTATACTAGGGTATGAGGAGGTGCATCAGATTATCATGTGGATGATGTCATCAGTGATGTCATTTGAGATGTCATCAGTGATGTCATCAGTGATGTCACTGACCATGTCATGAATGATGTAATATGTGACGTCATCAGCAGTGCATTGCGAGGGCGCGAGTTATAGTTAGCTGAACTAACTATAACAGTGGATTTCTCTTGTTTTGTATGAGTGAAATGTCCAACTAACTATAACGTCCCTGAAACCTATGGTTTTTTCAGTGAATTTCAAAGATTTTTTAAATGCTAATTTCTAACTATAAAGTCCCTGAAACCTATGGTTTTTTCAGTGAATTTCAAAGGTTTTTTAAATATGAAACTTGTATTCTGCTATTTGTCTTTAGTACTCTTTTTTTCTAACTTTTCCACAACATAAAAGAAAATAAACTGTAAAACTGTTGTGTAATGTAATATATTTCAGAAATAAAAGTCTACTTAACTTCACTATTCACAGTGATGTCAGTGTAGTATCATCATAAGCGGCTGGAAAAAAAAACAATCAACTAGATTGTGAAAAAAAAACAAATGACTAATTCTTGCAAGCACAATACGAAATCAACACAAATAACACATCCAATACTATTTCTAATTTTTAAAATCTTACCTTTACTCTGTAGTTTCCGTTCAACCTTTTCCTCAAGGTCAAATAATGTGTCAAAAATTGTTTTTTTAAATTATCCAGTATGAATTCCTTAAAGCATCTTCCCATTTTCCCCCTAGGCCAAATAATGTATCTGAAATTTTTGTTTGAGAAATATTAAATAAGAGTTGGATAATTCATAAGGCAATCTCGGTTTTATTTCCAACTGTGTACCGCTACAGTGACTTCAACCATTATTGCATTTTAAATATACAGTATAATGTCCACAAGTGGTAGTAGCTCCAGCATGGAAAACAATAGCCAGGGTTGTGAAAGTTCTTCCAGAAATAGATACTTGACTAGCAACAATTTTTTTTATTTTTGTTTCCACTTTTCTTCCATTTGGTCTACAGCGTTGTAGCATTAAAATTAGATATTTCCCATATCTTTGTAGGCATAATGTAGATAACATTTCTGATTGACAACGAGAACATTTCATATCATGATTTGCTTCTTTTACTAATTTCGGAAAAGGTACAGATTTGCAGTCAGGTATTGTTAAATATAGAAATCGTTCTCTGTCAACTATAGTGCTGGAAGTTAATGAACACTGTTCACATTTGTGATCCCTTTAGTAACTGATTCCAAATACACTCTCAATCTGGATTCCTTCATCTTCTAATACTCCAAGCATGACCATCAGAAATTCATCTTGTTGAATATTAGGGCTGAACGTTAAAGATCCAGTACATGTATCCAAGAGTTGGTGAATACCAGAAGCAGTATGGATCTTATTTCTGTCAGTTCTCAATTGTTCAAATAAAGTATAAAGTGCAAAACAATCTTTTTTCCTGACTTTCTATAATTTCGCCATAAAGATCTTCTAGATAATATATAACGTTTAGAATAACATTACCATAGCAGTTGACACCAGAAGCATTTTCTAATTGGTATCCCAGAACATCGTCAATTGTTTGTATTTTCTGTTTCTTTGCATCTTTCCTTTTCTCTTGAATTTCTTTCTGCTTTTCAACCACACTTGATTCATCAACATGTTTCTGTTTTGAACACACAGCACGTTTTTCATAAATAGGATATTCACTTAAAGTTGGTGCATAAAGTCTTCTTAAACGATTATATTCTCTTACACAATTTACATCAGCACTAACCTTGTTTTCATCGAAATCAATTAAATACAAACCAGACAATGTTCTAACTCGAGATAATGTAACATATGCCATTCCCTCTTTAAACACAGTTCTTCCAACATTTACTAAACCATTATCTACACTTAAACCTTGAGATTTATGAATGGTTATTGCATATGCTAACCAGAAAGGAAACTGTTTCCTACGAACATACAAGTCTTTTACCAGCAAAAAACATACAGCACAACGCCCAATCTGTCTTACCTCTGTATTCTGATCAAATTTAATTTTCAAGAATTCAAAACGCGCTAAAAACTGCACAAAGTAAAAGATTAAAATCTGCAGCCCTTACAAACCGCAGCGCGGTAAAACGGGACCTTTCAAGGCTGACCGCCGATTAAAAGTGCCTTAAATAGGCACAGTGATGTCATCAAGGACCAGCTAACCACCACCCTCGCCCGGAGCCCACCAGCTGACCCCACCGACCCTGACACAGCCAACAGCAACCTCAGACGCTGGATCGACGACTGTGCCAACACCCTCGCCCTGGTCAAGAATGCCTCCAACAGACGCACCAACAGGAATTCCAGCTGGTTCACCGCGGACGTTCAGGCCTCCAAACAAAACTGCCGAAAACTGGAGAAAAAATGGCGCCACGAAAAGACACCGCAGAACCAGGCAGCCCACAAGAAGGCCATGCGCCAACATCATCACCTCATCAGGACCACCAAAAAGACCTCCTTCAAAGACCGCCTTGACAACAACACACACAACAGCAAAGAGCTCTTCAATATTGTGAAAGAACTCTCCAACCCCAGCTCCAACACCAACGACATCCCACCATCTTAAGACCTGTGCAACTCCCTTGCCTCCTTCTTCCACCGCAAGATCGCAGACATCCACGACAGCTTTGGCAACCAGACCACCATGGCAGCCAACGACACCCCGGACCCCACGGCCACCACCCACAGCAACCCCCTGCTCACATGGACCAACATCAACGACGACGACACCATCAAAATCATGAGCACCATCCACTCCGGCTCTCCGGCAGACCCATGCCCCCACCACATCTTCAACAAAGCCAGCGCCTCCATCGCACCCCACCTCCGCAAGGCCATCAACATCTCCTTTGAGACCGCGACCTTCCCGGAGAGCTGGAAGCATGCCGAAATCAACGCCTTGCTCAAGAAACCCAATGCCGACCCAACCGACCTCAAGAACTTCCAGCCCATCTCCCTGCTCCCGTTCCCAGCGAAGGCCGTCGAGAAGACCCTCAACAAACAGCTGGCCCACTACCTCGAGGAGAACAACATCCTGGACCCGTCCCAGTCCAGGTTCCGCAGCAACTACAGCACCGAAACGGCCCTCATTGCCGCCACCAAAGACATCAGGGCCCTCCCGGACAACGGCAAAACCACGGCCCTCATCCTCCTGGACCTCTCAGCCGCCTTCGACACGTGCCACAACACAGGAATCCGCGGCAAAGCTCTGGAATGGACCTACTCCTTCCTCTCCAGCAGAACACAGAGCATCCGCCTGCCCCGTTCCGATCCAAAGCCTCCAAGATCATCTGCGGCGTTCCCCAAGGATCATCCCTCAGCCTGACCCTGTTCAACATCTACATGGCCCCGCTCAGCCACGTCGCCAGACTGCACGACCTCAACATCATCTCCAACACCGATGACACACAGCTGATCATCTTCCTCACCAAAGACCCTTGAACCGCCAAAACCAACCTCCACGAGGAAATGAAGGCTGTCTCCAAATAGATGAAGAGCAGCCGTCTGAAACTGAACTCGGACAAGATGGAGGTCCTCATCCTCGGCTCCACCCCCTCAGCATGGGACGACTCCTGGTGGAAGCCGGCCCTGGGCGCAGCACCGACACCCACCGACCACGCACGCAACTTGGGATTCATCCTCGACTCTACACTCTCCATGACCAAGCAAGTCAACGCCATCTCAACCTCCTGTTTTAACACCCTCCGCATGCTCCGAAAAATATACAGGTGGATCCCCGCCAACACGAGAAGAACGGTCACCCAGGCCCCCGTCAGCAGCAGGCTGGACTACGGAAACGCCCTCTACGTGGGAGTCCTGGCCAAACTGCTGAAAAGACTCCAACTCATACAGAACGCCTCCGCACACCTGATCCTCAGCATCCCTCGCCACAACCACATCACACCCCACCTGAGAGACCTACACTGGCTCCCCATCAACAAGAGGATCACCTTCAAGCTCCTCACCCATGCACACAAGGCACTCTACAACACCGGACCGTCATACCTCAACAGTCGACTCACACACTACACCCCCAGCCGCCAGCTCTGCTCCGCCGACCTCGCCCTTGCAACCATCCCCCGTATCTGAAGAATGACCGCCAGCGGCAGATCGTTCTCATACCTTGCCGCCAATTCCTGGAATGACCTCCCCATCCTCCTACGGCAGACCTTCTGACCTTCTGACCTTCAGGAGACTACTTAAGACCTGGCTGTTTGAACAGTAGCAGCCCCCCCCCCCCCCCGCCCCCCCCTCAGCGCCTTGAGACCCTTGCGGGTGAGTAACACGCTCTACAAATGCTTTGATTGATTGATTGATTGATTGATTAAAAGGCAGTGTATGTGAGAGTTGGAGTATATAAATGACTATACGTGAGAGTCAGTGGTTGTGAGAGTGCCTGTATGGATGAGTGACTACTTGTATCAGTGTTTGTATAAGAGAGTAAGTATGTGTTAGTATATGTTTGAATAAGTGAGGTGGTGTGTTTATAACTGTATTGGTGAGGAAATGGGAGTGTGATTGATTCTTTGCATGACTGACTAGGTGTGTGAGTAAGTCCATGGATGAGTGGCGGTGTGTGACTGTCTGTATAGGTGTATGAGTGCATATGATAGTGTTGTATTGATGAGTGACTGTATAAATGAGTGATTGTATGGGTGAATGTGTGGATGTGTATGTAGACCTAGGAATCAGTGAGTGCGTATGTAGTATCTGGAATTGGTGTGTCGATGATTTCTGTATTTTAGAGTGGGTGTATCAAAGGTTATACTAGGGTATGAGGAGGTGCATCAGATTATCATGTGGATGATGTCATCAGTGATGTCATTTGAGATGTCATCAGTGATGTCATCAGTGATGTCACTGACCATGTCATGAATGATGTAATATGTGACGTCATCAGCAGTGCATTGCGAGGGCGCGAGTTATAGTTAGCTGAACTAACTATAACAGTGGATTTCTCTTGTTTAGTATGAGTGAAATGTCCAACTAACTATAACGTCCCTGAAACCTATGGTTTTTTCAGTGAATTTCAAAGATTTTTTAAATGCTAATTTCTAACTATAACGTCCCTGAAACCTATGGTTTTTTCAGTGAATTTCAAAGGTTTTTTAAATATGAAACTTGTATTCTGCTATTTGTCTTTAGTACTCTTTTTTTCTAACTTTTCCACAACATAAAAGAAAATAAACTGTAAAACTGTTGTGTAATGTAATATATTTCAGAAATAAAAGTCTACTTAACTTCACTATTCACAGTGATGTCAGTGTAGTATCATCATAAGCGGCTGGAAAAAAAACCAATCAACTAGATTGTGAAAAAAAAACAAATGACTAATTCTTGCAAGCACAATACGAAATCAACACAAATAACACATCCAATACTATTTCTAATTTTTAAAATCTTACCTTTACTCTGTAGTTTCCGTTCAACCTTTTCCTCAAGGTCAAATAATGTGTCAAAAATTGTTTTTTTAAATTATCCAGTATGAATTCCTTAAAGCATCTTCCCATTTTCCCCCTAGGCCAAATAATGTATCTGAAATTTTTGTTTGAGAAATATTAAATAAGAGTTGGATAATTCATAAGGCAATCTCGGTTTTATTTCCAACTGTGTACCGCTACAGTGACTTCAACCATTATTGCATTTTAAATATACAGTATAATGTCCACAAGTGGTAGTAGCTCCAGCATGGAAAACAATAGCCAGGGTTGTGAAAGTTCTTCCAGAAATAGATACTTGACTAGCAACAATTTTTTTTATTTTTGTTTCCACTTTTCTTCCATTTGGTCTACAGCGTTGTAGCATTAAAATTAGATATTTCCCATATCTTTGTAGGCATAATGTAGATAACATTTCTGATTGACAACGAGAACATTTCATATCATGATTTGCTTCTTTTACTAATTTCGGAAAAGGTACAGATTTGCAGTCAGGTATTGTTAAATATAGAAATCGTTCTCTGTCAACTATAGTGCTGGAAGTTAATGAACACTGTTCACATTTGTGATCCCTTTAGTAACTGATTCCAAATACACTCTCAATCTGGATTCCTTCATCTTCTAATACTCCAAGCATGACCATCAGAAATTCATCTTGTTGAATATTAGGGCTGAACGTTAAAGATCCAGTACATGTATCCAAGAGTTGGTGAATACCAGAAGCAGTATGGATCTTATTTCTGTCAGTTCTCAATTGTTCAAATAAAGTATAAAGTGCAAAACAATCTTTTTTCCTGACTTTCTATAATTTCGCCATAAAGATCTTCTAGATAATATATAACGTTTAGAATAACATTACCATAGCAGTTGACACCAGAAGCATTTTCTAATTGGTATCCCACAACATCGTCAATTGTTTGTATTTTCTGTTTCTTTGCATCTTTCCTTTTCTCTTGAATTTCTTTCTGCTTTTCAACCACACTTGATTCATCAACATGTTTCTGTTTTGAACACACAGCACGTTTTTCATAAATAGGATATTCACTTAAAGTTGGTGCATAAAGTCTTCTTAAACGATTATATTCTCTTACACAATTTACATCAGCACTAACCTTGTTTTCATCGAAATCAATTAAATACAAACCAGACAATGTTCTAACTCGAGATAATGTAACATATGCCATTCCCTCTTTAAACACAGTTCTTCCAACATTTACTAAACCATTATCTACACTTAAACCTTGAGATTTATGAATGGTTATTGCATATGCTAACCAGAAAGGAAACTGTTTCCTACGAACATACAAGTCTTTTACCAGCAAAAAACATACAGCACAACGCCCAATCTGTCTTACCTCTGTATTCTGATCAAATTTAATTTTCAAGAATTCAAAACGCGCTAAAAACTGCACAAAGTAAAAGATTAAAATCTGCAGCCCTTACAAACCGCAGCGCGGTAAAACGGGACCTTTCAAGGCTGACCGCCGATTAAAAGTGCCTTAAATAGGCACAGTGATGTCACCAAGGACCAGCTAACCACCACCCTCGCCCGGAGCCCACCAGCTGACCCCACCGACCCTGACACAGCCAACAGCAACCTCAGACGCTGGATCGACGACTGTGCCAACACCCTCGCCCTGGTCAAGAATGCCTCCAACAGACGCACCAACAGGAATTCCAGCTGGTTCACCGCGGACGTTCAGGCCTCCAAACAAAACTGCCGAAAACTGGAGAAAAAATGGCGCCACGAAAAGACACCGCAGAACCAGGCAGCCCACAAGAAGGCCATGCGCCAACATCATCACCTCATCAGGACCACCAAAAAGACCTCCTTCAAAGACCGCCTTGACAACAACACACACAACAGCAAAGAGCTCTTCAATATTGTGAAAGAACTCTCCAACCCCAGCTCCAACACCAACGACATCCCACCATCTTAAGACCTGTGCAACTCCCTTGCCTCCTTCTTCCACCGCAAGATCGCAGACATCCACGACAGCTTTGGCAACCAGACCACCATGGCAGCCAACGACACCCCGGACCCCACGGCCACCACCCACAGCAACCCCCTGCTCACATGGACCAACATCAACGACGACGACACCATCAAAATCATGAGCACCATCCACTCCGGCTCTCCGGCAGACCCATGCCCCCACCACATCTTCAACAAAGCCAGCGCCTCCATCGCACCCCACCTCCGCAAGGCCATCAACATCTCCTTTGAGACCGCGACCTTCCCGGAGAGCTGGAAGCATGCCGAAATCAACGCCTTGCTCAAGAAACCCAATGCCGACCCAACCGACCTCAAGAACTTCCAGCCCATCTCCCTGCTCCCGTTCCCAGCGAAGGCCGTCGAGAAGACCCTCAACAAACAGCTGGCCCACTACCTCGAGGAGAACAACATCCTGGACCCGTCCCAGTCCAGGTTCCGCAGCAACTACAGCACCGAAACGGCCCTCATTGCCGCCACCAAAGACATCAGGGCCCTCCCGGACAACGGCAAAACCACGGCCCTCATCCTCCTGGACCTCTCAGCCGCCTTCGACACGTGCCACAACACAGGAATCCGCGGCAAAGCTCTGGAATGGACCTACTCCTTCCTCTCCAGCAGAACACAGAGCATCCGCCTGCCCCCTTCCGATCCAAAGCCTCCAAGATCATCTGCGGCGTTCCCCAAGGATCATCCCTCAGCCTGACCCTGTTCAACATCTACATGGCCCCGCTCAGCCACGTCGCCAGACTGCACGACCTCAACATCATCTCCAACACCGATGACACACAGCTGATCATCTTCCTCACCAAAGACCCTTGAACCGCCAAAACCAACCTCCACGAGGAAATGAAGGCTGTCTCCAAATAGATGAAGAGCAGCCGTCTGAAACTGAACTCGGACAAGATGGAGGTCCTCATCCTCGGCTCCACCCCCTCAGCATGGGACGACTCCTGGTGGAAGCCGGCCCTGGGTGCAGCACCGACACCCACCGACCACGCACGCAACTTGGGATTCATCCTCGACTCTACACTCTCCATGACCAAGCAAGTCAACGCCATCTCAACCTCCTGTTTTAACACCCTCCGCATGCTCCGAAAAATATACAGGTGGATCCCCGCCAACACGAGAAGAACGGTCACCCAGGCCCCCGTCAGCAGCAGGCTGGACTACGGAAACGCCCTCTACGTGGGAGTCCTGGCCAAACTGCTGAAAAGACTCCAACTCATACAGAACGCCTCCGCACGCCTGATCCTCAGCATCCCTCGCCACAACCACATCACACCCCACCTGAGAGACCTACACTGGCTCCCCATCAACAAGAGGATCACCTTCAAGCTCCTCACCCATGCACACAAGGCACTCTACAACACCGGACCGTCATACCTCAACAGTCGACTCACACACTACACCCCCAGCCGCCAGCTCTGCTCCGCCGACCTCGCCCTTGCAACCATCCCCTGTATCTGAAGAATGACCGCCAGCGGCAGATCGTTCTCATACCTTGCCGCCAATTCCTGGAATGACCTCCCCATCCTCCTACGGCAGACCTTCTGACCTTCTGACCTTCAGGAGACTACTTAAGACCTGGCTGTTTGAACAGTAGCAGCCCCCCCCCCCCGCCCCCCCCTCAGCGCCTTGAGACCCTTGCGGGTGAGTAACACGCTCTACAAATGCTTTGATTGATTGATTGATTGATTGATTAAAAGGCAGTGTATGTGAGAGTTGGAGTATATAAATGACTATACGTGAGAGTCAGTGGTTGTGAGAGTGCCTGTATGGATGAGTGACTACTTGTATCAGTGTTTGTATAAGAGAGTAAGTATGTGTTAGTATATGTTTGAATAAGTGAGGTGGTGTGTTTATAACTGTATTGGTGAGGAAATGGGAGTGTGATTGATTCTTTGCATGACTGACTAGGTGTGTGAGTAAGTCCATGGATGAGTGGCGGTGTGTGACTGTCTGTATAGGTGTATGAGTGCATATGATAGTGTTGTATTGATGAGTGACTGTATAAATGAGTGATTGTATGGGTGAATGTGTGGATGTGTATGTAGACCTAGGAATCAGTGAGTGCGTATGTAGTATCTGGAATTGGTGTGTCGATGATTTCTGTATTTTAGAGTGGGTGTATCAAAGGTTATACTAGGGTATGAGGAGGTGCATCAGATTATCATGTGGATGATGTCATCAGTGATGTCATTTGAGATGTCATCAGTGATGTCATCAGTGATGTCACTGACCATGTCATGAATGATGTAATATGTGACGTCATCAGCAGTGCATTGCGAGGGCGCGAGTTATAGTTAGCTGAACTAACTATAACAGTGGATTTCTCTTGTTTTGTATGAGTGAAATGTCCAACTAACTATAACGTCCCTGAAACCTATGGTTTTTTCAGTGAATTTCAAAGATTTTTTAAATGCTAATTTCTAACTATAACGTCCCTGAAACCTATGGTTTTTTCAGTGAATTTCAAAGGTTTTTTAAATATGAAACTTGTATTCTGCTATTTGTCTTTAGTACTCTTTTTTTCTAACTTTTCCACAACATAAAAGAAAATAAACTGTAAAACTGTTGTGTAATGTAATATATTTCAGAAATAAAAGTCTACTTAACTTCACTATTCACAGTGATGTCAGTGTAGTATCATCATAAGCGGCTGGAAAAAAAAACAATCAACTAGATTGTGAAAAAAAAACAAATGACTAATTCTTGCAAGCACAATACGAAATCAACACAAATAACACATCCAATACTATTTCTAATTTTTAAAATCTTACCTTTACTCTGTAGTTTCCGTTCAACCTTTTCCTCAAGGTCAAATAATGTGTCAAAAATTGTTTTTTTAAATTATCCAGTATGAATTCCTTAAAGCATCTTCCCATTTTCCCCCTAGGCCAAATAATGTATCTGAAATTTTTGTTTGAGAAATATTAAATAAGAGTTGGATAATTCATAAGGCAATCTCGGTTTTATTTCCAACTGTGTACCGCTACAGTGACTTCAACCATTATTGCATTTTAAATATACAGTATAATGTCCACAAGTGGTAGTAGCTCCAGCATGGAAAACAATAGCCAGGGTTGTGAAAGTTCTTCCAGAAATAGATACTTGACTAGCAACAATTTTTTTTATTTTTGTTTCCACTTTTCTTCCATTTGGTCTACAGCGTTGTAGCATTAAAATTAGATATTTCCCATATCTTTGTAGGCATAATGTAGATAACATTTCTGATTGACAACGAGAACATTTCATATCATGATTTGCTTCTTTTACTAATTTCGGAAAAGGTACAGATTTGCAGTCAGGTATTGTTAAATATAGAAATCGTTCTCTGTCAACTATAGTGCTGGAAGTTAATGAACACTGTTCACATTTGTGATCCCTTTAGTAACTGATTCCAAATACACTCTCAATCTGGATTCCTTCATCTTCTAATACTCCAAGCATGACCATCAGAAATTCATCTTGTTGAATATTAGGGCTGAACGTTAAAGATCCAGTACATGTATCCAAGAGTTGGTGAATACCAGAAGCAGTATGGATCTTATTTCTGTCAGTTCTCAATTGTTCAAATAAAGTATAAAGTGCAAAACAATCTTTTTTCCTGACTTTCTATAATTTCGCCATAAAGATCTTCTAGATAATATATAACGTTTAGAATAACATTACCATAGCAGTTGACACCAGAAGCATTTTCTAATTGGTATCCCACAACATCGTCAATTGTTTGTATTTTCTGTTTCTTTGCATCTTTCCTTTTCTCTTGAATTTCTTTCTGCTTTTCAACCACACTTGATTCATCAACATGTTTCTGTTTTGAACACACAGCACGTTTTTCATAAATAGGATATTCACTTAAAGTTGGTGCATAAAGTCTTCTTAAACGATTATATTCTCTTACACAATTTACATCAGCACTAACCTTGTTTTCATCGAAATCAATTAAATACAAACCAGACAATGTTCTAACTCGAGATAATGTAACATATGCCATTCCCTCTTTAAACACAGTTCTTCCAACATTTACTAAACCATTATCTACACTTAAACCTTGAGATTTATGAATGGTTATTGCATATGCTAACCAGAAAGGAAACTGTTTCCTACGAACATACAAGTCTTTTACCAGCAAAAAACATACAGCACAACGCCCAATCTGTCTTACCTCTGTATTCTGATCAAATTTAATTTTCAAGAATTCAATTGCATTTCTGTTTTGATATTTTACAAATTCAACAACTTTCCCCATTGCTCCATTCACTAAACCTACTTCTATATTCAAATTACGCCTCAAAATGACCCGACAGTTTATACATACATCTACAATTTTTTCTATGCCAGCAGTTTTTGATACAGACTTTTCCAAAGAATCCAATTTAGTCTGTAGTTATTCCTTGATGCTCGATTTGATCAATAGCTTCCATGTGAACTATTTCTTGGTTTTCCAATTTCAGAAGCTCTTGATTAAATGTATAACACTCTTCCACTGTAAGCATTAAGCAAACTATAGACTTTTTTTCTGCAATGTTCTTGTACAGTACTGCTGCTGGTGTGTTTTCAGTTGTAAACAAGTTCTTTAGTAGACGACTTTGTAAAGATTGTTTACCATGTTTGCTTAGAACACCAATTCTTACATCTTTCAGAATATTTCCATACTCTTCATCACTTGCTTGTCGCATATTCTGAGTGAGTTCTTTATATTCAAAATTTAACCAGAGATTCACATTTCCAATACTTCCCAAAGATTTCCTAGTGTCTTCATGTAGAAGAGTTTTAAAGACTGGGTCTCCTTTTACAGAAGTAAGTTGTAGCAGATCTCCAAATACAATTAAGGTGCCGATTCCGATCCTGGAAAAACCGGGTTCGAACCGTCGGTTGGATCGTTTTCTCCGTCCGACTCGTACCTGGGAAAAAAACATTACAAACATGCAAGTACGATTCGCACGGAAACACCATTTCCGTACGAATCGTAAAAAACACCGACTGGCGAAAATATACATACAAATGTGATCCGGGAAAGCGCCGACGTGACGTTGGGACGCATTCAGGCTGCGTTTCACGAACCAGGAAGTACGATTCGACCCGACAGCAGTCCGGACGGCAATATTTTTACGGCACTCAAAAAGTGCCGGAAAAGCGAAGTACGCCGCGATGCGAGCGGAATTGGGGGTCCGGTACGCGCCGTCCCCCCCAGCCCCCCGTATGTACGTGCCGTCCCCCCCCAGCCCCCCGTATGTACGCGCCATCCCCCCCAGCCCCCAGTATGTACGCTCCGTCCCCCCCAGCCCCCCGTATGTACGCGCCGTCCCCCCCAGCCCCCCGTATGTACACGCCGTCCCCCCCCAGCCCCCAGTATGTACGCACCGTCCCCCCCAGCCCCCCTCCGTGTATGTCCGGTGCGGACCCCCACCCCACCCCCGGATGTACGGCGTGGACCCCCACCCCACCCCCGAATGTACAGAGCATACCCCCACCCCCTAATGTACGGCGCGGACCCCCACCCCACCCCCGAATATGGGGTGGGGGTCCGCGCCGTACATTCGGTGGTGGGGGTACGCTCCGTACATTTGGGGGTGGGGTGGGGGTCCGCGCCGTACATTCTGGGGTGGGGGTACGCTCCGTACATTCGGGGGTGGGGTGGGGGTCCGCGCCGTACATTCGGGGGTGGGGGTACGCTCTGTACATTCGGGGGTGGGGTGGGGGTCCGCGCCGTACATTCGGGGGTGGGGGTACGCTCCGTACATTCGGGGGTGGGGTGGGGGTCCGCGCCGTACATTCGGGGGTGGGGGTTTGCTCCGTACATTCGGGGGTGGGGTGGGGGTCTGCACCGGACATACACGGAGGGGGGCTGGGGGTACGGCGGGTCCATCCGCGGGGGGGCTGGGGGGGGACGGCGCATATGCGGGCACATGTCTCCATGGTTGCCATTGAGGTTCGCTCCGTGCGGTGTTTTTTCCATACAGTTGTACAATCGGACGGACGGGATGGATCGTACTTGCGTGCTCGGACTTCATTTTTCCGATTCGTACGTAAAATCGTCCGGGGACGTGTCGGACACTTTTTCCGACCCGAGGACGAGTGGGGGAATTTTCCCAATGCGATTCGTATGTATTTTTTCCCATGCGAATCGTACTTGCCAGTTTGTACGGTACTTGTACGATTCGGACGGAAAAAAATCCGGATACGATTCGTACGGAGAAAATTTTTCCAGGATCGGAAACGGCCCCTAAATGTTTTCTTCCAAAGAGAACGTCGTATTCTGTTTTTAATACCTGTTGCATTCTTAAATGCACGAAAGCAAGCATTAAGTTTGAGACCATGCTCACCTCATCAATAATTAAAAGTTTCATCTTCTTCAGCACTCGTGACACTTCATAAGAAGCTTCTCCAGACGACTTCTGATATTTTAATTTGTTATCATGCTCAACTGGTAACATTAGTAATCTATGCAAAGTTATTCCTTTGACATTTTGCACAGCTTATCCAGTTGGAGCTGTTACCACACAAGATAAATGGGAACCAGTAGTTTTTTTAAGATAACTGGTCAAAACTTTAATTTAAAAACTTTTACCCGTTCCAGCTTGACCACTAATGTACATCAGAATCGGTTTAAATGATGAACACACACATTCTTTTTTTTATGTAACAAACCATGTTCTATCTGTTCTTTCACTTGTACATATATTTCTTTCTGTTCAATATTTACTTGTTCTTCTAACTTTTCCAATGTAATATTCTACTCTTGTGCTTGTTGCATTGCAATTTGGCCTTGATGCATAGCAATCGCTGCTTCATTTTCCACTATTGGTTGCCCAAGTGGATCTTGACTACATGGACCAGAACTTTGACTATCTTGAGAACTTTCATTAGCAACTTCAGCTGTAATAGTCTTTTCCTGTTCAACTTCATCATTCAACATTTTTAAATATGTAGGTAAAATTAAACATGCAATGCTATCTTTACATGTATTAAAAGAATCTTCGTAGCAGTCAAAATCTACAAATAATTCACTTTCGCGATGCCAGGGTTTGAACAGTTGGAGAAGTGCTAAATAGTAAAATTCTCGCTTATCTGGAGTTTCAAAGCTGAGTTTCTGGTGGTTGATAAGGTTCCCTTTTGTGTTTTACTAAACATCCATGACATCCAACTACTGCATATTTTGCTTCTTTTAAATTCTGTTTAACATTTCTTTCGAAGCTGTAAAAATGAAGTACTTCATACAGACACAGCTGTTCCAGATGTCGACTCCTTTTTGGATAGCATGTATCCAACATATTAGTTTTAAGAATGTCTGTACTGTCTGGTTAATTTGCTGCTAAGTATTCAACTTCTTCTAATGATTTCAACACTCTATTCGGTGAGCAGGCAAGACCTAAACTTACCCAAATGATCCCTTGTGATTTTGAATATAAACTTGAAGAGGACAAGCGGTCTGAACATTCATAGGATCCAATTTCTCTGTGGGAAAGCATTTTTAAAGTAATGCTGTACAATTTTTTGCTAAGGCTCTTCTCTTGTGCAATTTCCTCCCACATTTGTTTCATCTCGTTTTTTTCTGATTTCGTTGTGAATGATGTTACATAGCGTGCAACAGCAATTGAGTTGTCTGCAACATACTGGATGTTCATGTTTGCTTTCCACATTTTTAAAATAACCGGATTGTAGTCATTAACATACTTTGACAGTTCTGTTCTTTTTTAGGTGTAGGTATTCTTTGGAGATTTGCGAGTTATTGTGTGCCTCACTGAACAAAAAAAAGAATTTACTCTTCCTTAAGAAATTACTGGACGTGGAAATCCAAACCGACACTTGGAATAACATTTTCCTTTAGACTTGTATTTTCGTCGGCAGTACTTTCTACAATGGTGACTTTGGAAACGTAAAACTTGTCTCAAGCTTCGATCCCCTTCTTCTCTTGCAACCTCACATGTCACATACTGTTCAATGAAAGACAATACTATTTCATCTGAATCACTTCCAGATTTATGTGCATCCTTGAGCCACAATAACATATGTATATGAGGAGCACCTCTTGCTTGGTACTCCTTTCTCCAAAAGAAATCGGTAACTTCTCCAAGAGGTGGATTCTTTTCATTGCAGATGAAAGACATCATAGCTTGAAACCTATGATTAAAATATCTGCACACATTTACAGGATCCAAAGAACTCAGTTCTCCAGGTGTCTTCATTTCAACATTCTTTATATTGGAATTTGCTTCTCGTAGAAATTCAAGCAAATCTTCCCATGCATACTCTGCACAGCTAAGTGTCACAAACCATGTTGGTGTACCTAGGTTCCGTAACATACACTTCAGTTCTCCATGACAACGATACCAATACTCATTTGTTTCTCATTGAAACGCCATCAAATTAATTAACTGTGCTTCTAAATTTTCATCTGTTTCTTGAACTTTCTCCACAAATTCTTTCACTGAAAGAAGTGATTGATGAACTCCAGTTTTCAGAATGTGGTTTACTGCATAGGACAGAGAAGACAGATCACTTTCAAACAAAAGGTGAAATATATATAGAATACACTGCCGGAATCTAGGATCTTCAGAGTATAATCTTGTTGAGCGATATTCTGAAGCTGGAATCCATACAGGTCGGTCATCATATCGTCCACCTTCTCCAGTAAGAAACAGCTGTGGAAAACAATGCGCTTCTAAGCTTTTCTCCCATATACTCATTGGAGTTCCCTTTGCTTTTTTCATTTGAAATAACTCAATGTTGTTTCCTATTACTTCTTTTGAATGTAGAGGACATATTGTGTAATGTTCATAAATCTCTTCACACCTTGACTTTTCCACTTTCTCTATTTGACCACTTGAAATTTCAGCTTCATCTTCCAAACTTATTACCTGTTCTTCCACATTTACATTTTTATAAAAAATATTATTCTCCACAAGATATAAAGTAGCCTTTTGAAGTTTTTTAACATCAACAAATTCTTGCCATATTTTCTTACTCTTTGTTGGTCCTCCATTTACTAGAATGACTACTGCTTCATTTTCATCTTTGTCTCCACCAACAATTTAAATATTTTTCTTAAAATCCAAAGGTAAGTACACCACTCTTCCTTTCAGCCCTCTTTGTAAGTCTGTAGGTGGCAGTTTACCTGTTTTTGGCTCCATGCTAATTATAGTTTAAAATGGATGAACAGATTGAATTAGAACGGATTCATATGTATTCAAATCTGCCAGTTCCTCTGGAATAGCTACTAATTCTAACTTATTAAGGACAGCTCTAGCATTTTGTTCTCTTCTAATTTGTTATAACAATATATACAAACAAGTTGATCACGGTCTAATTTAAATTTACCTTCCACTAACAAGTAAGTTGCTAAATCTTTCCATTTATCATTATTATTCTTTTCAGATTTGAAATACAAATCAACATTCCTAGTTTGAATTTTATAATTAGTACGTCGACAACAAACACAAACATAGTTTGGAATTTCAAGGCACACCTTGTTAAACTTTCCAATTTCTTCTTCAAACTGATTAATGGTAATCACTTTCCCATCTTCTTCAACATCTGTAATTGTCAATCTTTCACTTTCTATGCACTCCTCTTCCGCACCGAAAGATTGGAACTGAATATCATCACACTTTTTTGTACATCTGAGAAAGAACCATATGAAAGAGCTGTATTTAGTTCACATATGCAGGACTTTTTACATAGTACACTTTCCTTACAAACGTCCGCATTTCTGAATGGTGTACTACTAACATCCTCAACTGATGGAAAAAACACTATTACACATTTTTCTTGAAAGACAAGCCAGAGAATGCCCATGTTTCTCAGTATATTTTCTTACATTACATGGATCTAATCCTTGTAACAACCTAATCTTCTGTTTAACACTTTTCTGTGCATATTCTCGTTACAAAATTCACATTATATCTAAAGATTCCTGTCGAATACTACAAATACTGCTACAACCCCACTTATACACAGGAGCTTGTGTACGTTTCCCTTGCACTTCTTCAACTATTAACTCTTCTGCACTTTCACCAACCAATTCCTCTTTTGGAAGGGGACAACCATCCTGAACTTCGTAGCAATGACCTCCAGTATCAACTTCAAATGGTAAACTATTTTCCTTGAAGTAACTTTCCTCATTAAAAAAAGGCTCACTACTAGAAGTATGTTTCCAATGTCCACTAAAGATTTTGCAAAAGTTGATTCTATCCTCAAGTCTTTTTCTTCTACTTTTCTCTTTCAACACTTTGATGACTTTATCTAATACTTTGATCCTCTTCAAAATCACAATGAATAACTTCTGTTTTAAAGTCAAAGCAGTATCCACTATACTTTCGATACGCTGCTTCTGTTTGAATTGCAGCACTTTCTTTTTATATTTGCAGCATGTTCTCATTAAAGTCTGAATCACTCTACTTTGAAGAAGTCTCTGACGAATTTCTTGAAACTGATTTTGTCTCCGGGTAACAGATACTGTTTCTTTATCATGTTTTCTTTTCCTTGTATTTGAAATGGAAGTCTCCTTCTCCTTACTTGAAAAATTCATTTTTTTCCTTTGTGAGATGTTATTTTCATTAAATGTTCGTGATTTTTTTTCAGAAATTCACTAGTATTTTTACCAGAAGAAACTGTTTGTGTACTGCTCTCATTTTTTTGTAATTCAAAATCTTTTCTTTTCTGCAAATATAAATGCTTCTTTCCTTGTCTTTTTTTCTCAGTTCTTCTAGGCATTTTCAAATGTTTGTCCAAAGAAAATAATTTTCTGAAAAAATTAAAAAATAGATTCAATTATTTTTTACATCAGTTCAATATATAACAATAATAACATACAATTACATACCTTCTACTGACGGCTTCCAGAGGCAGTGCTGCAACGTGATGGAGCACGGCAGGGGAGCAGTAGGATGACGGGTAGTGCCATAGAACATACAGCAAGTATTTATTTAATTATTTACATACACCTTTACAATTTACATGTAACTGCACTACCTCGTACTTTTCACCTCTCCACCGTACCCCACCACCCCACACACTCCCTCTGCAACACACCGCAGACAACTTTATAGATAATTTTTTAAAAAATTCTAATCTATATACTTAGGATGATATTACCAACCAAACTTCACACAGAAAAATTACCATTAGTAGCCTAACAATTTTATCTACAACTTCGCAAACATAACACTGCACCCAAAGCTTTAATTGGATGGGAGGGAGTCTGAGCACCAGCAGTTTATTTTTGGTGGCCTCAAAACGGATCTCTATGGGGCTCTATTTTCAAGCCTCGCAAAGGTAGTTTTTTTTTATTTATTTTTTATTGGACTGTAGTGAGACAGTGAGACCATGCACATTGCTCACTAATAAAAGTGGAGACATCATGCCAGGTGAGTCGCCTTGTAGGAGAAAAGAACTCCTGTAAAGAGAGCCATTTTCTCTCACGATTTCCCTTCTCTTGTTGCAGCGCAGGAGCAACATAATCGTGGCGTGATTAGCAGAGAGACCACCAGGCACACAACGCCCATTGCCCCGGACTCCCTGAGAAATCTTCCCAATAGCACACACAGAGCTGCACCCGAGTACTTCACAGGTCTTCAAAAGACCATTTGCTTGTAAATGATGCTCTGAGTTTTTCTACCCATTTTAGAGCCCCTACATCCCCACTCTGCCTATTGCTGAAAGAACTAGCCTCCCCCAAAATTTCACTCTGGTTGCGCCTTTGGAGACGACCACACGCAGCCAACTCCAAAATAACCCTGCTCTTACCTTTCACAGGGTGTTGTTGTAGAGCTACGAAAACACACGCTTTGCCTGGCTCACTTAGGGGCATGTTATCAAGAACGACGTTTAAATTATCGCCGCTTTAGAGGCAGGAAACTGCCGCTAAAGCAGCGATAATGAACTTGATAATATGCCCTTGTGAATTCCCATAGAAGCCCAGCTTCACACCACAACCTGGCCGGCTATGGGAATTGACAAGGGCATATTATCAAGCCCATTATCGCCGCTTTAACGGCATTTTCCTGCCTCTAAAGCAGTAATAATTTTAACGCCGTTCTTGATAATATGCCCAGTTATCTTTCTAAATTAATGTCTTACACTGAAAAGCTGCTTTACATTTCTTTCCCTACATCAACCTTTGTTTAAAACACCACCAGAGAAGGGTGGTGAACTCTGGTTCAAAAAGAGGAACTCAAAGCTTTCTTGTTCTTTATCGGAAACTTCATCTGCCTCTCAATGATTATCACCAGCCTTTTCTGCCCCTTAAGAGGCTGGGTGGATGAGTATAATACGCAGTATTTAGGATTGGCGGCGGAGAGTGCGCGAAAATTAGGACGGATAGTTGAATAAAGGGCGACTGGATGGATGGATGGATGGATAGATGGATGAATAGTTAGCTAGATGGATGGATGGATGGATATATGGATGAATGAAAGGATAAATGGATGCATGGACCAGTACTTAGGATACACAGGTGGGCTGATAGAAGCATAGGATTGGTTCTGGGACAGATGTATGTATGAATATATGGGCGTATAACTGGATGGATGGCACAGTACTTAACATAGGCGAGTGGGCTGATAGATACTTAGAATAACTGCAGAGACAGATGTATGTATGTATGTAGGTAGGAATGTCTGAATGAATTCAAAGATGGTTGGATGGAGCAGTGCTTAGGATGAATGGATGCAGGGCTTAAAGTGGTCCGGCTCTGAGCACCGGCAGTTATTTTCAGAAAAACTCAAAACGGGTCTCTATCGGGCTCTATTTTCGGCACTCGCAAAGGTAGTCAAGTTTTTTTTTTTTAATTGCACTGCAGTCAGAGCATGCACATCGATGTGCGCATGCTCATTTTGCTCACTACTGAGAAGTGGAGACATCATGCTATGTGAGCCACGTTGTAGGAGGAAGAGCAATCCTTTAAAGAGCGTGTTTCCCGAACGTAGGATCATTCGAGGGGATTTTCTTAAGCACACAATGCTAGTTATCTTCATGTAGACCATGCCCCTACTTGGATAGCCTACACCCCTTTAACAGGTTTGCCACACCCCTTTTAGAGCACCCCAAGTTCTTTTCCCACTTAAAGCCCTCACTGTACCATAGTAACAAAGAAGTGAGCCAAGCTTCCATTTAAATGTACAATGGCACCAAGTTCCATAATTTACCATCAACGCTAGCAGCCTTCTACCACAGTGCAAGAGTGTCCATCAGCACAAAGATTTGTTATCCACAGAAATGTTGTGGGATTTGCGTAGCTGTCTGCTGGAACACGCATCACCAAAAGGTATTAAAACATGCAAATTTGCGAAAGAACGTATACCATAAACCACTTCATAAATGGGCCCAGTGCCACTACACCACCCTCATCCCCAGTCTTGCTTAACCTCACGAAATCAAAGAAAGACCCCCGCAGACATGGTAGAGCCACTATAGCAATACATATGTTTTACCTGCCAATTTGCATGTTTGAATACTTTTGGACGATAAGCGTTAAAGACACCTTTAAAAATTAAGCCCGAGTATGGGTATAGTGCCGCTACTAGGAATGGTGGCGGTTTCTCTTTGATTTCGTATGGTTAAGCAATGGCGGGGGTGGGGTGGGGGAGGTGGGTATGTTGGTGATTAAAACACAGACTTTAGTAACGTGCAGATGTCTAGCTACTAAAGGTGATGTAGTACCACTGGGACCATTTATACAGCTCCCTATGGCATGGTATATGTTTTACCCGCAAATTTGCATGTTTTAGTAGGTTTTGCTGATGAGTGTTTCGGGAGATATCTGTTGTAATTAAGCCTCTGTATGGTTATAGTGGCGCTTCCAGGTTTGCTGGGGCTCTTTGTTTTATAGCGTAAGGTTAAGCAAGGGCGGGTGAGGAGGTGGTGTAGTGGTACTAGGACTATTTATAAACCGCCTTATGATATGGTGTATGTTTTACTTGGAAAATTGAGTTTCAATACCTTTTGCTGATGAGCGTTCCAGCAGACACCTGTTGAAATTAAGGCTATGTATGGCTATAGTGGTACTAACGGTAGTGCTGGGGCTTGTTGTTTTGATTTCATAAGGTTAAGCAAGGGAAGGGGTGGGGGTGGGAGAGGTGGGTATGTTGCTGATTATAACAGAGACATTTGTAACGTGCATATGTGTAGCTGGTAAAGGTGATGTAGTGTCACTGGGTCAATTTATAAAGCGCTCTATGGCATGGTACATGCTTTATCCAGAAATGTGCATGTTTTAATACCTTTTGTTGCTGGGCGTTCCTGCAGAGACTTGTTCAAATTAAGTCCCTGTATTGCTATAGTGGCTCTACCATGTTTGCTGGGGTCTTTCTTTGATTTCGTAAGGTTAAGCAAGAATGGGGATGAGGGTGGTGTAGTGGCGCTGGGCCCATTTATGAAGCGGTTTATGGTATGGTATACATTTTTCTCGCACATTTGCATGTTTTAATACCTTTTGGTGATGAGTGTTTCAGCAGATAGCTACGCAAATCACTCAACATTTCTATGGATAACAAATCTTCGTGCTGATAGACAGTCTTGCACTGTGCTAGAAGGCTGTCAGCTTTGATTGCAAATTATGAAACTTGGTGCCATTGTAAATGGAACCTGTTAAAGGGGTGTGGGTTATCCAAGTAGAGGCGTGGTCTACATGAAGATAACTAGCATTGTGAGCTTAAGAAAATCCCCTCAAATTATCCTACGTTCGGGAAACACACTCTTTAAAGGATTGCTCTTCCTCCTACAAGGTGGCTCACGTAGCATGATATCTCCACTTCTCGGTAGTGAGCAAAATGAGCATGCGCACATCGATGTGCATGCACTGACTGCAGTGCAATAAAAAAAAAGAAAACTTGACTACCTTTGCGAGGGCCGAAAATAGAGCCCGATAGAGACCCGTTTCGAGTTTTTCTGAAAATAACTGCCGGTACTCAGAGCCGGCCCACTTAAAGCCCTGCATCCATTCATCCTAAGCACTGCTCCATCCAACCATCTTTCAATTCATTCAGACATTCCTACCTATATACATACATACATCTGTCCCTGTAGTTATTCTAAGTCTCTTTCAGCCCACTCGCCTATGGTAAGCACTGTGCCATCCATCCAGTTATACGCCCATATATTCATACATACATCTGTCCCGGAACTAAACCTACGCGTCTATCAGCCCACCCGTGTATCCTAAGAACTGGTCCATGCATCCATTTATCCTTCCATTCATCCATATATCCATATATCCATCCACCTAGCTATCCATTCATCCATCTGGCCATCCATCCAGTCGCCCTTTATTCAACTATTCGTCCTTATTTTCGTGCACTCTCCGCCGTCGATCCTAAATACTGCATATTATACTCATCCACCCAGCCTCTTAAGGGGCCGAAAAGGCTGGCGATAATCATTGAGAGGCAGATGAAGTTTCTGATAAAGAACAAGAAAGCTTTGAGTTGCTCTTTGTGGACCAGAGTTCACCACCCTTCTCTGGTGGTGTTTTAAACAAAGGTTGAAAGAAAGAAATGTAAAGCAGCTTTTCAGTGTAAGATGTTCATTTAGAAAGATAACGGGGCATATTATCAAGAACGGCATTAAAATTATTACCGCTTTAGCGGCAGGAAACTGCTGCTAAAGCGGCGATAATGGGCTTGATAATATGCCCTTGTCAATTCCCATAGCCGGCCAGGTTGTGGTGTGAAACTGGGCTTCTATGGGAATTCATAAGGGCATATTTTCAAGCTCATTATCGCCGCTTTAGCGGCAGTTTCCTGCCACTAAAGCGGCGATAATTTTAACGCCGTTCTTGATAATATGCCCCTTAGTGAGCCAGGCAAAGCGTGTGTTTTCATAGCACTACAACAACACCCTGTGAAATGTGAGAGCAGGGTTGTGTTGGAGTTGGCTGCGTGTGGTCATCTCCAAAGGAGCAACCAGAGCGAAATTTCGGGGGAGGTTAGTTCTTTCAGCAATATGCAGAGTGGGGATTTAGGGGCTCTAAAAAGGGGTGAAAAAAACAAAGCATCATTTACAAGCAAATGGTCTTTTGAAGACCTGTGAAGTACTCGGGTGCGGCTCTGTGTGTGCTATTGGGAAGCTGTCTCAAGGAGTCCGGGGCAATGGGCGTTGTGCGCCTGGTGGTCTCTCTGCTAATCACGCCATGATTATGTTGCTCCTGCGCTGCAAAAAGAGAAGGGAAATCATGAGAGAAAATGGCTCTCTTTAAAGGATATCTTTTCTCCTACAATGTGACTCAGCTGGCATGATGTCTCCACTTTTTAGTAGTGAGCAATGTGCATGGTCTCACTGTCTCACCACAGTCCAATAAAAAAAAAACAACGGACTACCTTTTCCGAGGCCCATAGAGATCTGTTTCGAGGCCCCCAAAAATAAACTGCCGGTGCTCAGACTCCCTCCCCTTCAATTAAAGCTTTGGGTGGAGTGTTATGTTTGCGAAGTTGTAGGCTAATAATGGTAATTTTTGTGTGGGCCGTTTGGTTGGTAATATCATCCTAAGTATATAGATTACAATTTTAAAAAATATCATCTATAAAGTTGTCTGCGGTGGGTTGCAGAGGGAGTGTGTGGGGTGGTGGGGTGCGGTGGAGAGGTGAAAAGTACTAGGTAGTGATGTCACATGTAAATTGTAAAGGTGTATGTAAATAATTAAATACATTCTTGCTGCATGTTCTATGGCACTACCCGTCATCCTACTGCTCCCCTGCCATGCTCCATCACATTGCAGCACTGCCTCTGGAAGCCGTCAGTAGAATTTATGTAATTGTATGTTATTATTGTAATATATTGAACTGATGTAAAAAATAATTGAATCTATTTTTTTTTTTCAGAAAATTATTTTGTTTGGGTAAAAATTTGAAAATTCCTAGAAGAACTGAGAAAAAAAGACAAGAAAATAAGCATTTATATTTGCAGAAAAGAAAAGATTTTGACTTACAAAAAAATTAGAGCACTACACAAACACATTCTTCTGGTAAAAACACTAGACAATTTCTGAAAAAAATATTACGAACATTTAATGAAAACAACATCACACAAAGGAAAAAGAAGAATTTTTCAAGTAAGGAGAAGGAGACTTCAAGTTCAAGTACAAGGAAAAGAAATCATGATAAAGAAATAGTATCTGTTACCAGGAGACAAAAACAATTTCAAGAAATTCGTCAGAGACCTTTTCAAACTAGAGTGATTCAGAATTTAATTAGAACATGCTGCAAATATAAAAAGAAAGTGCTGCAATTTAAACAGAAGCAACGTATTGAAAGTATAGTGGATACTGCTTTTACATTAAAACAGAAGTTATTCATTGTGATTTTGAAGAGGATCAAAGTATTAGATAAAGTAATCAAAGTGTTGAAAGAGAAAAGTAGAAGAAAAAGACTTGTGAACAGAACCAACTTTTACAAAATCTTTAGTGGACATTGGAAACATACTTCTAGTAGTGAGCCTTTTTTTAATGAGGAAAGTTACTTCAAGGAAAATAGTTTACCATTTGCAGTTGATACTGGAGGTCGTTGCTACGAAGTTCAGGATGGTTGTCCCCTTCCAAAAGAGGAATTGGTTGGTAAAAGAGCAGAAGAGTTAATAGTTGAAGAAGTGCAAGGGAAACGTACACAAGCTCCTGTGTATAAGTGGGTTTGTAGCAGTATTTGTAGTATTCAACAGGAGTCTATTGATATAATGCAAAATTTGCTACGAGAATATACACAGAAAAGTATTAAACAGAAGATTAAGTTGTTGCAAGGACTAGATCCATGTAATGTAAGAAAATATACTGAGAAACATGGGCATTCTCTGGCTTGTCTTTCAAGAAAATTGTGTAAAAGTGTTTTTCATCACTTGAGGATGTTAGCAGTACACCATTCAGAAATACGGAAGTTTGTAAGGACACTGTACTATGTAAAAAGTCCTGCATTATGTTTAAGTGAACTGAATACAGCTCTTTTATATGGTTCTTTATCAGATGTTCAAAAAAAGTGTGATGATATTGAAATGCGATATTTTGGTTCAGAAGAGCAGTCAATAGAAAGTGAAAGTTTGACAATTACAGATGTTGAAGGAGATGGGAAAGTGATTAGCACTGATCAGTTTGAAGAAAAAATTGGAAGGTTTAATGTAGTGTGCTCTGAAATACCAAACTATTGTTGTGTTTGTTGTTGTTTGTATTTGAATAGTGAAAAGGAGAACAATAGTAAGTGGGAAGAATTTGCAACTTACTTGTTTGTTGAAGGTCGATTTGAGTTAGGTAGTGATCAACGTATATGTAAATATTGTTACAACAAATTAGAAGAGAACAAAATGCCTGTTAGAGCAGTACATAATAACTTACAATTAGTAGCTATTCCGGAGGAATTGGCAGAATTGAATACATATGAGTCGGTTCTAATTCAATCTCTTCATCCTTTTCAAACTATAATTCGGATGGAGCCTAAAACAGGTAAACTGCCACCAACAGACTTGCAAAGAGGACTGAAAGGAAGAGTGGTGTACTTACCTTTGGATTTTAAGAACAATATTGAAACTATTGCTGGAGAGAAAGAGGAAAATGAGGCAGTAGTCATTCTACTAAATGGTGTACCAAAAAAGAGTCGGAAAATATGGCAAGAATTTGTGGATGTTAATAAAGTTGAAAAGGCTACCTTATATCTTATAGGGAACAATATTTATTACAAAACTGTAAATGTGGATGAACAGGTAATAAGTTTAGAAGATGAATGTGAAATTTAAAGTGGTCAAATAGAGAAAGTGGACAAGTCAAGGACTGAAGAGATTTATGAAAATTGCACATTATGTCCTTTGCATTCAAAAGAAGTCATAGGAAGCAGCATTGAGTTATTTCAAATGAAAAAAGCACAGGGAACTCCAATGAGTGTATAGGAGAAGAGCATGGAAGCTCGTTGTTTTCCACAGCTGTTTCCTACTGGAGAAGGTGGACGACATGATGACCGACCTGTACGTATTCCAGCTTCAGAATATCGGTCAACAAGATTATATTCTGAAGATCCTATATTTCGACAGTGCACTCCATACATATTTCACCTTTTGTTTGAAAGTGATTTATCTTCTCTGTCGTATGTAGTGAACCACATGCTTAAAACTGGAGTTCATCAATCACTTCTTTCTGCGAAAGAATTTGTGGAGAAAGTTGAAAAAACAGATGAAAATTTAGAAGCACAGTTAATCAATTTGATGGCATGTCAACATGGAACAAATGAGTATTGGTATCATCGTCATGGAGAACTCAAGTGTATGTTACGGAACTTGGGTACACCAACATGGTTTGTCACACTTAGCTGTGCAGAGTATGCATGGGAAGATATGCTTCAGTTTCTAAGAAGTGAATTCCAATATTATAAATGTTGAAATAAAGACCAGCCGCGGCCCGTGGAGGGAGTTCCGTGGGGCGGTAAGGCGGGGAGGGGCAGGGTGGGGGGGTTCTAAAAACCGGAATATGGATAATTACAGGTAAGTAAACAATTAAATAAATAAAACGAATTTCGTAGCACGCGCTGCATCGCATTTTGTGATGCAGCGCGCGCTACGAAATTCATTTTATTTATGTAATTGTTTACTTACCTGCAATTATTCCATATTCCGGTTTTTAGAACCCCCCACCCTGTCCCTCCCCCGCCCCGCCTTACCGCCCCACGGAACTCCCTCCACGGGCCACGGCTGATAAAGACTCCTGGTGAACTGTGTTCATTGGATCCTGTAAATGTGTGCAGATATTTTAATCATAGGTTTCAAGCTATGATGTCTTTTATCTGCAATAAAAAGAATCCACCTCTTGGAGAAGTTACCGATTTCTTTTGGAGAAAGGAGCACCAAGCAAGAGGTGCACCTCATATACATATGCTACTATGGGTCAAGGATTCACCTACATTTGGAACTGATTCTGATGAAACAGTATTGTCTTTCATCGAACAGTATATGACATGTGAGATTCCGAGAGAAGAAGGAGATAAAAGCTAGAGACAGCAAGTTTTACGTTTCCAAAGTCACCGTTGTGCAAAGTACAGCAGAAGAAAATACAAGTCTAAACGGAAATTTTACACCAAATGTCGGTTTGGTTTTCCACATGCAGTCATTTGTAAAGGAAGAGTAAATTCTTTTTTTTCTTCTGTAAGGCATGCAATAACTCGGAAATCTCCAAAGAATACCTACAACTTAAAAAGTACAGAAGTGTCAAAGTATATCAATGACTACAATCCAGTCATTTTAAAAATGTGGAATGCGAACATGGACATCCAGTATGTTTCAGATAACTCAATTGCTGTTCTGGGCTGTCATGTATTCCATATTAGAACTCTGATTAACCCCTCCAGCTCCCGAAACAGCCGCACCGGCACATACACCGGCAGATTTGCAAAATAATACAATAGTCTGGGTAGCACTATCATTTTAGTCAGGGTGATGCGACTCATCACATTTAGTGGCAGAGTCTTCCAAAATTGCGTCTGTGTCCGAATGGAGGAGATGGCGCGCACCAGTTTGCCCTCCAGTATGTCCGCTGGGGATCTGTAGATGTAAACGTTGTTGGGTACCAGGCAAGCGTCGGTCCGTTGATTGTTATGTCAGTTGCGTCCACAATCTCACTAAAGGAGTAAGCGCCCACACGGGTGGGCTGATAGACGCGTAGGTTTAGTTCCGGGACAGATGTATGTATGAATATATGGGCGTATAACTGGATGGATGGCACAGTGCTTACCATAGGCGAGTGGGCTGAAAGATACTTAGAATAACTGCAGGGACAGATGTATGTATGTATATAGGTAGGAATGTCTGAATGAATTGAAAGATGGTTGGATGGAGCAGTGCTTAGGATGAATGGATGCAGGGCTTTAAGTGGGCCGGCTCTGAGTACCGGCAGTTATTTTCAGAAAAACTCGAAACGGGTCTCTATCGGGCTCTATTTTCGGCCCTCGCAAAGGTAGTCAAGTTTTCTTTTTTTTTATTGCACTGCAGTCAGTGCATGCACATCGATGTGCGCATGCTCATTTTGCTCACTACCGAGAAGTGGAGATATCATGCTACGTGAGCCACCTTGTAGGAGGAAGAGCAATCCTTTAAAGAGTGTGTTTCCCGAACGTAGGATAATTTGAGGGGATTTTCTTAAGCTCACAATGCTAGCTATCTTCATGTAGACCACGCCTCTACTTGGATAACCCACACCCCTTTAACAGGTTCCATTTACAATGGCACCAAGTTTCATAATTTGCAATCAAAGCTGACAGCCTTCTAGCACAGTGCAAGACTGTCTATCAGCACGAAGATTTGTTATCCATAGAAATGTTGAGTGATTTGCGTAGCTATCTGCTGAAACACTCATCACCAAAAGGTATTAAAACATGCAAATGTGCGAGAAAAATGTATACCATACCATAAACCGCTTCATAAATGGGCCCAGCGCCACTACACCACCCTCATCCCCATTCTTGCTTAACCTTACGAAATCAAAGAAAGACCCCAGCAAACATGGTAGAGCCACTATAGCAATACAAGGACTTAATTTGAACAAGTCTCTGCAGGAACGCCCAGCAACAAAAGGTATTAAAACATGCACATTTCTGGATAAAGCATGTACCATGCCATAGAGCGCTTTATAAATTGACCCAGTGACACTACATCACCTTTACAAGCTACACATATGCACGTTACAAATGTCTGTGTTATAATCAGCAACATACCCACCTCTCCCACCCCCACCCCTTCCCTTGCTTATCCTTACGAAATCAAAACAACAAGCCCCAGCACTACCGTTAGTACCACTATAGCCATACATAGCCTTAATTTCAACAGGTGTCTGCTGGAACGCTCATCAGCAAAAGGTATTGAAACTCAATTTTCCAAGTAAAACATACACCATACCATAAGGCGGTTTATAAATAGTCCTAGTACCACTACACCACCTCCTCACCCGCCCTTGCTTAACCTTACGCTATAAAACAAAGAGCCCCAGCAAACCTGGAAGCGCCACTATAACCATACAGAGGCTTAATTTCAACAGATATCTCCCGAAACACTCATCAGCAAAACCTACAAAAACATGCAAATTTGCGGGTAAAACATATACCATGCCATAGGGAGCTGTATAAATGGTCCCAGTGGTACTACATCACCTTTAGTAGCTAGACATCTGCACGTTACTAAAGTCTGTGTTTTAATCACCAACATACCCACCTCCCCCACCCCACCCCCGCCATTGCTTAACCATACGAAATCAAAGCGAAACCGCCACCATTCCTAGTAGCGGCACTATACCCATACTCGGGCTTAATTTTTAAAGGTGTCTTTAACGCTTATCGTCCAAAAGTATTCAAACATGCAAATTGGCAGGTAAAACATATGTATTGCTATAGTGGCTCTACCATGTCTGCGGGGGTCTTTCTTTGATTTCGTGTGGTTAAGCAAGACTGGGGATGAGGGTGGTGTAGTGGCACTGGGCCCATTTATGAAGTGGTTTATGGTATACGTTCTTTCGCAAATTTGCATGTTTTAATACCTTTTGGTGATGAGTGTTCCAGCAGACAGCTACGCAAATCACACAACATTTCTGTGGATAACAAATCTTTGTGCTGATGGACACTCTTGCACTGTGGTAGAAGGCTGCTAGCGTTGATGGTAAATTATGGAACTTGGTGCCATTGTACATTTAAATGGAAGCTTGGCTCACTTCTTTGTTACTATGGTGCAGTGAGGGCTTTAAGTGGGAAAAGAACTGGGGGTGCTCTAAAAGGGGTGTGGCAAACCTGTTAAAGGGGTGTAGGCTATCCAAGTAGGGGCATGGTCTACATGAAGATAACTAGCATTGTGTGCTTAAGAAAATCCCCTCGAATGATCCTACGTTCGGGAAACACGCTCTTTAAAGGATTGCTCTTCCTCCTACAACGTGGCTCACATAGCATGATGTCTCCACTTCTCAGTAGTGAGCAAAATGAGCATGCACACATCGATGTGCATGCTCTGACTGCAGTGCAATTAAAAAAAAAAAAACTTGACTACCTTTGCGAGTGCCGAAAATAGAGCCCGATAGAGACCCGTTTTGAGTTTTTCTGAAAATAACTGCCGGTGCTCAGAGCCGGACCACTTTAAGCCCTGCATCCATTCATCCTAAGCACTGCTCCATCCAACCATCTTTGAATTCATTCAGACATTCCTACCTACATACATACATACATCTGTCTCTGCAGTTATTCTAAGTATCTATCAGCCCACTCGCCTATGTTAAGTACTGTGCCATCCATCCAGTTACACGCCCATATATTCATACATACATCTGTCCCAGAACCAATCCTATGCTTCTATCAGCCCACCCGTGTATCCTAAGTACTGGTCCATGCATCCATTTATCCTTTCATTCATCCATATATCCATCCATCCATCTATCTAGCTATCCATTCATCCATCTATCCATCCATCCAGTCGCCCTTTATTCAACTATCCGTCCTAATTTTCGCGCACTCTCCGCCGCCAATCCTAAATACAGCGTATTATACTCATCCACCCAGCCTCTTAAGGGGCAGAAAAGGCTGGTGATAATCATTGAGAGGCAGATGAAGTTTCTGATAAAGAACAAGAAAGCTTTGAGTTGCTCTTTGTGGACCAGAGTTCACCACCCTTCTCTGGTGGTGTTTTAAACAAAGGTTGAAAGAAAGAAATGTAAAGCAGCTTTGCAGTGTAAGATGTTCATTTAGAAAGATAACGGGGCATATTATCAAGAACGGCATTAAAATTATTACCGCTTTAGCGGCAGGAAACTGCTGCTAAAGCGGCGATAATGGGCTTGATAATATGCCCTTGTCAATTCCCATAGCCGGCCAGGTTGTGGTGTGAAACTGGGCTTCTATGGGAATTCATAAGGGCATATTTTCAAGCTCATTATCGCCGCTTTAGCGGCAGTTTCCTGCCACTAAAGCGGCGATAATTTTAACGCCGTTCTTGATAATATGCCCCTTAGTGAGCCAGGCAAAGCGTGTGTTTTCGTAGCACTACAACAACACCCTGTGAAATGTGAGAGCAGGGTTGTGTTGGAGTTGGCTGCGTGTGGTCATCTCCAAAGGAGCAACCAGAGCGAAATTTCGGGGGAGGTTAGTTCTTTCAGCAATATGCAGAGTGGGGATTTAGGGGCTCTAAAAAGGGGTGAAAAAAACAAAGCATCATTTACAAGCAAATGGTCTTTTGAAGACCTGTGAAGTACTCGGGTGCGGCTCTGTGTGTGCTATTGGGAAACTGTCTCAAGGAGTCCGGGGCAATGGGCGTTGTGCGCCTGGTGGTCTCTCTGCTAATCACGCCACGATTATGTTGCTCCTGCGCTGCAAAAAGAGAAGGGAAATCATGAGAGAAAATGGCTCTCTTTAAAGGATATCTTTTCTCCTACAATGTGACTCAGCTGGCATGATGTCTCCACTTTTTAGTAGTGAGCAATGTGCATGGTCTCACTGTCTCACCACAGTCCAATAAAAAAAAAACAACGGACTACCTTTTCCGAGGCCCATAGAGATCTGTTTCGAGGCCCCCAAAAATAAACTGCCGGTGCTCAGACTCCCTCCCCTTCAATTAAAGCTTTGGGTGGAGTGTTATGTTTGCGAAGTTGTAGGCTAATAATGGTAATTTTTGTGTGGGCCGTTTGGTTGGTAATATCATCCTAAGTATATAGATTACAATTTTAAAAAATATCATCTATAAAGTTGTCTGCGGTGGGTTGCAGAGGGAGTGTGTGGGGTGGTGGGGTGCGGTGGAGAGGTGAAAAGTACTAGGTAGTGATGTCACATGTAAATTGTAAAGGTGTATGTAAATAATTAAATACATTCTTGCTGCATGTTCTATGGCACTACCCGTCATCCTACTGCTCCCCTGCCATGCTCCATCACATTGCAGCACTGCCTCTGGAAGCCGTCAGTAGAATTTATGTAATTGTATGTTATTATTGTAATATATTGAACTGATGTAAAAAATAATTGAATCTATTTTTTTTTTTCAGAAAATTATTTTGTTTGGGTAAAAATTTGAAAATTCCTAGAAGAACTGAGAAAAAAAGACAAGAAAATAAGCATTTATATTTGCAGAAAAGAAAAGATTTTGAATTACAAAAAAATTAGAGCACTACACAAACACATTCTTCTGGTAAAAACACTAGACAATTTCTGAAAAAAATATTACGAACATTTAATGAAAACAACATCACACAAAGGAAAAAGAAGAATTTTTCAAGTAAGGAGAAGGAGACTTCAAGTTCAAGTACAAGGAAAAGAAATCATGATAAAGAAATAGTATCTGTTACCAGGAGACAAAAACAATTTCAAGAAATTCGTCAGAGACCTTTTCAAACTAGAGTGATTCAGAATTTAATTAGAACATGCTGCAAATATAAAAAGAAAGTGCTGCAATTTAAACAGAAGCAACGTATTGAAAGTATAGTGGATACTGCTTTTACATTAAAACAGAAGTTATTCATTGTGATTTTGAAGAGGATCAAAGTATTAGATAAAGTAATCAAAGTGTTGAAAGAGAAAAGTAGAAGAAAAAGACTTGTGAACAGAACCAACTTTTACAAAATCTTTAGTGGACATTGGAAACATACTTCTAGTAGTGAGCCTTTTTTTAATGAGGAAAGTTACTTCAAGGAAAATAGTTTACCATTTGCAGTTGATACTGGAGGTCGTTGCTACGAAGTTCAGGATGGTTGTCCCCTTCCAAAAGAGGAATTGGTTGGTAAAAGAGCAGAAGAGTTAATAGTTGAAGAAGTGCAAGGGAAACGTACACAAGCTCCTGTGTATAAGTGGGTTTGTAGCAGTATTTGTAGTATTCAACAGGAGTCTATTGATATAATGCAAAATTTGCTACGAGAATATACACAGAAAAGTATTAAACAGAAGATTAAGTTGTTGCAAAGACTAGATCCATGTAATGTAAGAAAATATACTGAGAAACATGGGCATTCTCTGGCTTGTCTTTCAAGAAAATTGTGTAAAAGTGTTTTTCATCACTTGAGGATGTTAGCAGTACACCATTCAGAAATGCGGAAGTTTGTAAGGACACTGTACTATGTAAAAAGTCCTGCATTATGTTTAAGTGAACTGAATACAGCTCTTTTATATGGTTCTTTATCAGATGTTCAAAAAAAGTGTGATGATATTGAAATGCGATATTTTGGTTCAGAAGAGCAGTCAATAGAAAGTGAAAGTTTGACAATTACAGATGTTGAAGGAGATGGGAAAGTGATTAGCACTGATCAGTTTGAAGAAAAAATTGGAAGGTTTAATGTAGTGTGCTCTGAAATACCAAACTATTGTTGTGTTTGTTGTTGTTTGTATTTGAATAGTGAAAAGGAGAACAATAGTAAGTGGGAAGAATTTGCAACTTACTTGTTTGTTGAAGGTCGATTTGAGTTAGGTAGTGATCAACGTATATGTAAATATTGTTACAACAAATTAGAAGAGAACAAAATGCCTGTTAGAGCAGTACATAATAACTTACAATTAGTAGCTATTCCGGAGGAATTGGCAGAATTGAGAACATATGAGTCGGTTCTAATTCAATCTCTTCATCCTTTTCAAACTATAATTCGGATGGAGCCTAAAACAGGTAAACTGCCACCAACAGACTTGCAAAGAGGACTGAAAGGAAGAGTGGTGTACTTACCTTTGGATTTTAAGAACAATATTGAAACTATTGCTGGAGAGAAAGAGGAAAATGAGGCAGTAGTCATTCTACTAAATGGTGTACCAAAAAAGAGTCGGAAAATAGGGCAAGCATTTGTGGATGTTAATAAAGTTGAAAAGGCTACCTTATATCTTATAGAGAACAATATTTATTACAAAACTGTAAATGTGGATGAACAGGTAATAAGTTTAGAAGATGAATGTGAAATTTAAAGTGGTCAAATAGAGAAAGTGGACAAGTCAAGGACTGAAGAGATTTATGAACATTGCACAATATGTCCTTTGCATTCAAAAGAAGTCATAGGAAGCAGCATTGAGTTATTTCAAATGAAAAAAGCACAGGGAACTCCAATGAGTGTATAGGAGAAGAGCATGGAAGCTCGTTGTTTTCCACAGCTGTTTCCTACTGGAGAAGGTGGACGACACGATGACCGACCTGTACGTATTCCAGCTTCAGAATATCGGTCAACAAGATTATATTCTGAAGATCCTATATTTCGACAGTGCACTCCATACATATTTCACCTTTTGTTTGAAAGTGATTTATCTTCTCTGTCATATGTAGTGAACCACATGCTTAAAACTGGAGTTCATCAATCACTTCTTTCTGCGAAAGAATTTGTGGAGAAAGTTGAAAAAACAGATGAAAATTTAGAAGCACAGTTAATCAATTTGATGGCATGTCAACATGGAACAAATGAGTATTGGTATCATCGTCATGGAGAACTCAAGTGTATGTTACGGAACTTAGGTACACCAACATGGTTTGTCACACTTAGCTGTGCAGAGTATGCATGGGAAGATATGCTTCAGTTTCTAAGAAGTGAATTCCAATATTATAAATGTTGAAATAAAGACCAGCCGCGGCCCGTGGAGGGAGTTCCGTGGGGCGGTAAGGCGGGGAGGGGCAGGTTGGGGGGGTTCTAAAAACCGGAATATGGATAATTACAGGTAAGTAAACAATTAAATAAATAAAACGAATTTCGTAGCACGCGCTGCATCGCATTTTGCGATGCAGCGCGCGCTACGAAATTCATTTTATTTATGTAATTGTTTACTTACCTGCAATTATTCCATATTCCGGTTTTTAGAACCCCCCACCCTGCCCCTCCCCCGCCCCGCCTTACCGCCCCACGGAACTCCCTCCACGGGCCACGGCTGATAAAGACTCCTGGTGAACTGTGTTCATTGGATCCTGTAAATGTGTGCAGATATTTTAATCATAGGTTTCAAGCTATGATGTCTTTTATCTGCAATAAAAAGAATCCACCTCTTGGAGAAGTTACCGATTTCTTTTGGAGAAAGGAGTACCAAGCAAGAGGTGCACCTCATATACATATGCTACTATGGGTCAAGGATTCACCTAAATTTGGAACTGATTCTGATGAAACAGTATTGTCTTTCATCGAACAGTATATGACATGTGAGATTCCGAGAGAAGAAGGAGATAAAAGCTAGAGACAGCAAGTTTTATGTTTCCAAAGTCACCGTTGTGCAAAGTACAGCAGAAGAAAATACAAGTCTAAACGGAAATTTTACACCAAATGTCGGTTTGGTTTTCCACATGCAGTCATTTGTAAAGGAAGAGTAAATTCTTTTTTTTCTTCTGTAAGGCATGCAATAACTCGGAAATCTCCAAAGAATACCTACAACTTAAAAAGTACAGAAGTGTCAAAGTATATCAATGACTACAATCAAGTCATTTTAAAAATGTGGAATGCGAACATGGACATCCAGTATGTTTCAGATAACTCAATTGCTGGTCTGGGCTGTCATGTATTCCATATAAGAACTCTGATTAACCCCTCCAGCTCCCGAAACAGCCGCACCGGCACATACACCGGCAGATTTGCAAAATAATACAATAGTCTGGGTAGCACTATCATTTTAGTCAGGGTGATGCGACTCATCACATTTAGTGGCAGAGTCTTCCAAAATTGCGTCTGTGTCCGAATGGAGGAGATGGCGCGCACCAGTTTGCCCTCCAGTATGTCCGCTGGGGATCTGTAGATGTAAACGTTGTTGGGTACCAGGCAAGCGTCGGTCCGTTGATTGTTATGTCAGTTGCGTCCACAATCTCACTAAAGGAGTAAGCGCCCGACTTGGCCCAATTTACCTTAAGGCCTGAGACTTCCTCAAACCTACGAAATATATTAGATATAGCTGGCGGTATATCGTGTAAGTCCCTCATATACAGCAACAGGTCATCAGCATATAAGGATACCGTGTGAAGACCATCTTCCAAGGGTATACCCCAGTCTGCTCCGCTATCTCGCAGTAGAGCCGCCAGAGGTTCCATGGCAAGGGAGAAAAGCAATGGGGACAACGGGCATCCCTGTCTAGTTCCACGTCTGACCCTGATTGTATCAGACATGAGCTTGCCTGTGCACGCCCGTACCATAGGCTGCTGGTACAATAATTACACCATTTGTAAGTACCCATCCCCTAGCTCGAATTTGCGCAGCACCTCTGCACGATAGTGCCACTCCACTGAATCAAAGGCCTTCTCCAAATCCAACACTAAGCATCAAGATCGTGGCCAGTTCTCCGTCGTGTATTTCTGAACTCGGAATGGCCTGCGAATGTTAAGAGAGGTGCTCCTAGTCGGGACAAATCATTCTGATCACTGTGGACCAGGGCTGGAACAAACAGGGATATGCGCCTAGCTAGGGCGGAAGCAAGGATTTTATAATCAGTGTTTAGCAAAGCCAGTGGGCGATAGGAACCAAGAGATTCAGGGTCTCTGTCTGGCTTCAGGAGAGAGATCAGCGTTGCCTCATTCTGTGTAAGCGTAAGGGCCGAGTCGTCCAGGGCCGCTGCATACACCCGTAGCAATTCCGGTATTAATATATCGGGGTAGGCCTTGAAAAATTCAGCCGGTAGCCCATCCGGACCCGGGGATTTACCGTTCAATAGAGAGAATATACTATCACGCAGTTCGTCCGGGAGCAGAGCAACACCCAGTTCATCCTGCTGATGCTCTGTCAGCCGCGGTAGCACCAGGGCAGAGAGAAACTCCTGTATGTCCGTATCTGCGGCTCACAGGCAGGACCGATACATCGTGGTGTAGTGCTCCACAAGGCCTTTTGTATGATCCTCAGGGTATGAACCGTGTCACCGTGTGTGTTTTTTATAGATGTCACAGGTGTAGTGACTACGTCGTGTCGTATTAACCCGGACAACAACCTGCCTGGCTTATCTCCCATGTGATGGGTGCGTGCCGAGTGTGCTGCTTAATTCAGGTTACAGAGTTGGTCAAGTAATCTGGAATATTCCCCCCTGATTCGCGCCAGCGACCCATCGTCATTTTCCACAGCCTCCTCTTCCCTCTGGAGCAGGTCATTTTCAAGATGTGTGAGCTCAGCCTCTAGTTGTCGGCGTATTCCTGCCTGCATACCAAGACACTCGCCTCTAACCACTACCTTAAACGCATCCCATTCTACTTGGGGCGTCGTGGCAGTGCCAGTATTTTCCTCAAAGTAATGTAATATATGCGTGGCTAGCAGACTCCGGAAGGGTGCATCTAGCAGTATGTCCGGCTGCATCAGCCAGGTTGGGATCGGCGGCCGGGGGTGCTCCCACAAGACCTCAAATATGTGCGGGTTATGATCCGAATGTGCCACTCCACTGAATCAAAGGCCTTCTCCAAATCCAACACTAAGCATCAAGATCGTGGCCAGTTCTCCGTCGTGTATTTCTGAACTCGGAATGGCCAGCGAATGTTAAGAGAGGTGCTCCTAGTCGGGACAAATCATTCTGATCACTGTGGACCAGGGCTGGAACAAACAGGGATATGCGCCTAGCTAGGGCGGAAGCAAGGATTTTATAATCAGTGTTTAGCAAAGCCAGTGGGCGATAGGAACCAAGAGATTCAGGGTCTCTGTCTGGCTTCAGGAGAGAGATCAGCGTTGCCTCATTCTGTGTAAGCGTAAGGGTCGAGTCGTCCAGGGCCGCTGCATACACCCGTAGCAATTCCGGTATTAATATATCGGGGTAGGCCTTGAAAAATTCAGCCGGTAGCCCATCCGGACCCGGGGATTTACCGTTCAATAGAGAGAATAAACTATCACGCAGTTCGTCCGGGAGCAGAGCAACACCCAGTTCATCCTGCTGATGCTCTGTCAGCCGCGGTAGCACCAGGGCAGAGAGAAACTCCTGTATGTCCGTATCTGCGGCTCACAGGCAGGACCGATACATCGTGGTGTAGTGCTCCACAAAGGCCTTTTGTATGATCCTCAGGGTATGAACCGTGTCACCGTGTGTGTTTTTTATAGATGTCACAGGTGTAGTGACTGCGTCGTGTCGTATTAACCCGGACAACAACCTGCCTGGCTTATCTCCCATGTGATGGGTGTGTGCCGAGTGTGCTGCGTAATTCAGGTTACAGAGTTGGTCAAGTAATCTGGAATATTCCCCCCTGATTCGCGCCAGCGACCCATCGTCATTTTCCACAGCCTCCTCTTCCCTCTGGAGCAGGTCATTTTCAAGATGTGTGAGCTCAGCCTCTAGTTGTCGGCGTATTCCTGCCTGCATACCAAGACACTCGCCTCTAACCACTACCTTAAACGCATCCCATTCTACTTGGGGCATCGTGGCAGTGGCAGTATTTTCCTCAAAGTAATGTAATATATGCGTGGCTAGCAGACTCCGGAAGGGTGCATCTAGCAGCATGTCCGGCTGCATCAGCCAGGTTGGGATCGGCGGCCGGGGGTGCTCCCACAAGACCTCAAATATGTGCGGGTTATGATCCGAATGCGTCCTTTCTAAATAATAGACCGCGGACACGTGCGGAAGTAATTCCTCCGATAGCATGTACCGGTCTAATCGTACATGCAGATCGTGCGCACCCGAGTAGTAAGGTCGTTTTGACTGTTGCCTCTTCTGAGGGTTTGGACGATTGCTTGTTGCACCATCGCCCTTTTGGTATCCCCTTTTTTTTTAATGTTTATGTCATTGTATTGGTTCGTTATGAGATATCTTTTTTTGTATTCCTATTTAGCTTGTCAGAAACTGCTACGGGTCATCATGTGGGGGAGGTTGCGCACTACGGGGTCATGTGTAGTGGGTGTGTCGGATGGGCTGCTAGGGACATGTGGTTGGTTCGTATACTTTGGCAAATATGACTGCAGTTAAAAATTGGCACATGGAATGTGCGAGGCACCACTAATCTCCGCCACTGCCTGCAAGGCATCTCGTTGGCCGCTGAGGATTAAATCCGTGTGTGGTCCCATCGGAGGCAAGGGTGGCGTTCGAGTTCCTGTCGATTTTCTCTCTCTCCGACGGCGGCAGAGGGGGCCTTTCAGTCTCGGCAAGGTGGTCAACCCAGTGGTGTCTCGAGGTCCCGCAGCCGTATAGGTGTCTAGCCAATCCTCTGCTTCCTCTGGTGTGGCGAAGAAATGCTTTTTGTCACTCGCCACTACCTGCTGGCACGCCGGGAAGAGCAGTGAATATTTCAGGCTATGCTGTCGGAGACGTTTCTTTACCGCCATAAAGGAATGTCTTTGCCTCTGCACCTGGATGGTATAGTCAGGAAAGAACATTATTTTGTAGTTGTCTATCTGGATATCTTGCAGTTTCCTGGCTGCCTGTAGGATGGAGTCCCGATCTCGGTAGTTGAGAAGTCGGAGGAGCATGGGCCGTGGGTACGATCCCGTGGGGGGGGGGTCTTGCAGGGACTCTGTGTGCACGTTCGATGATGAAGTGAGGCGAAAGGGTTCCCTCCGGCAAAAGGTTTTTGAGACAATTTTCCATGTGCAGCGTAGGCTCTCTTCCCTCCCAGCGTTCCGGCACTCCCACTATGCGTACTTTGTTTCTTCGCGCCCGCCCTTCAGCGTCCTCAGCCCTGCTCTCCAGGAACTCCACACGGTTGAGTAGGTCTTGTACATGTTTGTCTGTCTGGACCACTTGTGGTTTGATGTCAGTAAGTGCAGTTTCCAGAACGGTAGTGCGGTCTGCCAATTTCCAATGATCATCATGTAGGTGAATGAGGTCAATTGCCACCTTGTCGATCTTGGATTCCAATGAGGTACGGGTCTGGTTTATATTTTCTTCTAGCCGCTCCACCGCTGCAAGTACTGCATCCAGCTTGCTCGCCATTTGATCTGCGTTTCCATGCTTCGCTATCTTGTCCGTTTTGAGCTTAGGTGGTGGCAGCGGGGTCTGTGTTCCTCCTGATCCGGTTCGCGCCAGGGTGCCTCTCGACATGGTTCAACTGTGTCGTACTCCTGTGCTATTCTGTATATAGCAGGACTAGGAGCAATGTCCCATGAGCACGTGTCCCACTGTAGGGCTCACTCCACTGGTAGGAGGTTGCAGGTGTGAACAGCAACTGTCTCAGTTCGGGACCTCTTCAGGGTGCCACTATCTCTCCCAGTTGCGCCCGCCGCCGCCCAGCCACCAACCACAGGTCCCAGCACTTCGGCCTGTCTCTAGCAGCGATGTCGGTATATGTCTCAGGGAGGGGCTAATACTGTGTGGATTTGGCATGATCCTCCTCTAGTGCCAGCCAGGCTCCACTCCTCCCCGCCATCCAATTTTGCCGTGCAGAGACGCGTGGGTGCGGCCTAGCCGTGCGGAGACCCGTCTGCGCCAGCAGTCCAGTGTCGCTAGGGTAGCAGTGCGTGTCTCCCAACCGGTCCCAGGGAGCACTAGCAGGGCATCTCTTACTGGGCATAGCAGCTGGAGTCCAGTGTGTTAGTGCCTCTGTATCATCCACACGCACAACATGGTGATTCCCACCAGCGTAGACGCAGGACAATAGTGTGCAGTAGGTAGCGCCACGGGAGTGGGGCCCCCCCCCCACAGGGCCACGTCGTTAATCCAGAGATGGTCACAACAGCGCAAGCAGCGCCGCCTTGCAGCGCCTCTCTACCTCCACCACTGCGGGCGCTGGGCGATTCACTGGTATCATGGGACAGAGCAGACATCCACCGGGTCCTGCAGGGAGGGCTGGGTGCATCACTCCACAACACCCGTTATGTCTGCAGGAGGTCTATCCATGCCCCCAGCTCGCCATTAGGGAATGGGGGGGGCCTCCCCGTGGCCGTGTCGCACAGGCAGCGGCAGCTTGATAGGGCCAGGCCCCGAACACTCCCTGTCCGCCGGCGACAAAGAGGGAAGGCAAGCCATTGAGCGGGGGCGTGTGTCCACCAAGCCGAATCTATGACTCACGGTCATCTACCATAACCCAACAGCATCGGCGACAGCCTCATCCGCGGCCCGGATCCGGACTTCTATCTCAGCCCCTATCTCTCACGGCAGGCAGCCCAGACCCGTCAAGGCGGGGGTGGGGGGGGCAACACAGTGGGTGCCTTATGCACCTCTCACCGCAAATCTGTAGGCGATGAGGTCCAAGCGTCCATCAGCCCATTAAAGCAGCTGCGCCAGTCCTCGCTGCCCCGTGGGCGGAGCCAGACCCCAGGCTCGAGTAGCCACAGCCGGCTCCATCGGGTCCAGGCAGAGGGCAGCGCTGCCGGTCGGAGGTCTCACACCTGCGGCTCCGCCAACCTCCAGTCGATGTCAGTGTTTTAGGGCGATGTCTTGTGTGTGTTCCGCCCAGCTGGTGTCGCCATGGGCGACTCGATGCGGAGAAATTAGCCCATGTAGGGGAGCCTCTTGTAGAGCTCTTCCTAAACACGCCCGCCGCCATCGCAGTCGTAGACACGCCCCCGGGTCCCGTGCTCTCCATGCCACTGGAGTCAAGCAATCCTAGCTGATGACGGCTAGAAGCCCAAAACCGGTCCTAGAGTACTTGCTTCCTGTCCAGGGAGAATCTGGCCTGGCAGTCCGGACTGGACTGTTCCCATTGGGCGCAGGGTCAAGACTTATTTGCATATGGCTGGTTCCAAACTGGAATGGCAAGGTGAGGAAAAAAACAATGGATTTTGGCCCAGATCTCTGTACTGGGGTGAATGTATGACATTGTTCTGCAATCTGTCCATCAATTGTTCTTTTTGCATTACTCACTCTGAGTGGGACGAGAATGCCCAGACGTGGGTCCCATGCTCTCCATGCCACTGGAGTAAAGCTATCCTGGCTGAGGAGGGCTGAAATCACGAAATCGGTCCTAGGATGCTTGCTTCCAGTCCTGAGAGGACCTGCCATGGATTCAAACTATCCTGGCTGATGAGGACTGAAAGTCCAAAACCAGTCCTAGGATGCTTGCTTCCAGTCAAGGGGGACCTGGCCTGGCAGTTCGGGCTGGACTGTTCCCATCGGGCGCAGGATCAAGACAGATTTGCATATGGCTGGGTCCAAACTTGAATGGCATGGTGAACAAAAAAACAATAGATTTAGACCCAGATCTCTGTACTTCGGGAGAATGTATGACATTGTTCTGCATTCTGTCCATCAATTGTTTTTTTTCACTTTTCACCCCGAGTAGGATGGGTATGCCCAGACGTGGGTCCCGGGCTCTCCATGCCACTGGAGTCAAGCTATCCTGGCTGATGAGGGCTGAAAGCCCGAAACCGGTACTAGCATGCTAGCTTCCAGTCCAGGGAGGACCTGGCCTGGCAGTGTGGGCTGGACTGTTCCCGTTGGGTGCAGGGTGAAGACTGATTTGCATATGGCTGGGTCCAAACTGAATGGCATGGTGAGCAAAAAAACAATGGATTTAGGCCCAGATCTCTGTACTTGGGTGAATGTATGGAATGGTTTTGCATTCTGTCTATCAATTGTTCTTTTTGTATTTCTCACCCGAGTTGAACGGGTATGCCCAGACGTGGGTCCTGTGCTCTCCATGCAACTAGGGTCAAGCTATCCTGGCTGATGAGGGCTGAAAGCCCGAAATCGGTCCTAGGATACTTGCTTTCAGTCCAGGGAGGACCTGGTCTGGCAGTTCGTCCTGGATTGTTCCCATTGGGCGCAGGGTCAAGAGTGGTTTGCATTTGGCTGGATCCAAGCTGGAAAGGCATGGTGAGCAAAAAAACAATAGATTTAGGTCCAGATCTCTGTACTGGGTTGAATGTATGACATTGTTCTGCATTCTGTCCATCAATTGTTCTTTTTGCATTTCTCACCCTGAGTGGGATGGGTATGCCCAGACGTGGGTCCTTTGCTCTCCATGCCAGTGAATTCAAACTATCCTGGCTGATGAGGGCTGAAAGCCCAAAACTGGTCCCAGGATGCTTACTTCCAGTCCAGGGAGGACCTGGCCTGGCAGTTCGGGCTGGGCTGTTTCCATTGAGCGCAGGGTCAAGACTGATTTGCATATGGCTAGATTCAAACTGGAATGGCATGGTGAGCAGAAAAAGAATGGATTTAGGCCCAGATCTCTGTACTGGGGTGAATGTATGACATTGTTCTGCATTCTGTCCATCAATTGCTCTTTTTGCTTTGCTCACCCCGAGTGGGACGGGTATGCCCAGACGTGGGTTCCATACTCTTCATGCCACTGGAGTCAAGCTATCCTGGCTGATGAGGGCTGAAAGCCCGAAACCGGTCCTACGATGCTTGCTTCCAGTCCAGAGAGGAACTGGCCTGGCAGTTCTTCCTGGATTGTTCCCATTGGGTGAAGAGTCAAGACTGATTTGCATATGGCTGGATCCAACCTGGAAAGGCATAATGAGCAAAAAAAACAGTGGCTTTAGGCCTAGATCTCTGTACTGGGGTGAATGTATGACATTGTTCTGCATTCAGTTCATCAATTGTTCTTTTTGCATTTCTCACCCCGAGTGGGATGGGTATGCCCAGACGTGGGTCCCGTGCTCTCCATAACACTGGAATCAAGCTGTCCTGGCTGATTAGGGCTGAAAGCCCGAAACCGGTCCTAGGATGCTTGGTTCCAGTCCAGGGAGGACCTGGCCTGGCAGTTCGGGCTGGGCTGATCCCATTGGGCGCAGGGTCAAGACTGATTTGAAAATGGCTGGGTCCAAACTGAATGGCATGGTGAGCAAAAAAACAAAGGATTTCGGCCCAGTTCTCTCTACTGGGGTAAATGTATGACATTGTTCTGCATTCTGTCCATCAATTGTTCTTTTTGCATTTCTCACTCCGAGTGGGACGGGTATGCCCCAACGTGGGTCCTGTGCTCTCCATGCCACTGGATTTAAGCTATCCTGGCCGATGAGGGCTGAAAGACCGAAATCGGTCCTAGGATGCTTGCTTCCAGTCCAGGGAGGACCTGGCCTGGCAGTTCGGGGTGGGCTGTTCCCATTGGGCGCAAGGTCAACACTGATTAGTACATGTTTGGGTCTAAACTGAATGGCATGGAGAGCAAACAAGCAATGGATATAGGCCCAGATCTCTGTACTGGGGTGAATATATGACATTGTTCTGCATTCAGTCCATCAATTACTCTTTTTGCATTTCTTACCCCGAGTTGGACGGGTACGCCCAGACGTGGGTCCCGTGCTCTGCATGCCACTGGAGTCAAGCTATCCTGGCTGATGGGGGCTGAAAGCCCGAAACCGGTCCTTGGATGCTTGCTTCCAGTCCAGTGAGGACCTGGCCTGGCTGTTCGGGCTGGGCTGTTCCCAATGGGCGCAGGGTCAAGACTGATTTAGATATGGCTGGGTCCAACTTGAATGGCATGGTGAGCACAAAAACAAAGGATTTAGGCCCGGATCTCTGTACTGGGGTGAATGTATGACATGGTTCTCCATTCTGTCCATCAATTGTTCTTTTTGCATTTCTCACCCCGAGTAGGTCGGGTACGCCCAGACGTGGGTCCCGTACTCTCCATGCCACTGGAGTCAAGCTATCCTGGCTGATGAGGTCTGAAACCCCGAAACCGGTCCTAGGATGCTTGCTTCCAGTCCACAATGCAACTGGCCTGGCAGCTCGTCCTGGATTGTTCCCATTGGGCGCAGGGTCAAGACTGATTTTCATATGGCTGGGTCCAAACTGGAATGGCATGGTGAGGAAAAAAAGAATGGGTTTAGGCCCAGACCCCTGTACTGGGGTGAATGTATGACATTGTTCTGCATTCTGTCCATCAATTGCTCTTTTTGCTTTTCTCACCCCGAGTGGGACGGGTATGCCCAGACGTGGTCCCGTGCTCTCCATGCCACTGGAGTCAAGCTATCCTGGATGGTTAGGGCTGAAAGCAGGAAACCGGACCTAAGATGCTTGCTTCCAGTCCAAGGAGGACCTGGCCTGACAGTTTGGGCTGGACAGTTCCCATTGGGCGCAGGGTCAAGACTGATTTGCAAATTGCTGGGTCCAAACTGAATGGCATTGTAGGAAGGTGGATATCTGACTATGGTTACCCCCACATTTTTGCCTAGTGTCTAGCTGGTTTTTCGACTTAGTTGGCCTGAGATCCTGCTATTCAGGATCTCAGCCTGGCTGTTCTCTCTTTAAAATGGACTCCATGCACCCTAGGTGCATACCCAATTGGAAGTGGATCACCCTGTCAGCCCCTGTACCAGTGTACACTAGGTACCCAGGGCATTGGTGTACCCAAGGCCTGCCAAGGGCTGCAGCATGTATTATGCCACCCCAGGCTTGGCCTAACAATCTGACACAACTGGCTGATCACTCAGCTGGGGTAAGTTGGTGTAATCACCTCTTACTTAGGTGTAGTATACCTATACCTAACCTTAAATGGGACACCTGGTAACCTATAAGTCACTCCTATGGCAGGCCTTAACAATCCTGAAGGCAGAGTGCTTGGTTCCATGTGAGATGGTGCTCTGGCATGAGCTGAGCCTGTCTGCAGTGGTCGGAACAACTTCCTTCTACTGTTTCCAGATATCGTCATACCATATACTCTTAAGTGCATTATGAACCTCGCGGTTAAATGCTATCTTTGGTTTGGCTTTATCAAAACATGTCGAGTAAGGTGTCATACGAATTGGAATACTAACCCCTCGCCAATTCTGGCGACGGGGTTAGCATTCCACCCTTCTAGAGGGACACGACATGTACAGTACCTGAAACCCGGGTAAAATCAGACATAGCCTCAGCTCCACAAAATGGATGCTGCCACCACAGACACAAGTCTGCCCTCCTGCTGCTGGGAGTCCTTCCAGCTTGGGAGGTGTGGACAAAGGGTTTCCTGCCAGGGGAGGTGCGTGCACCACCCCAGACAGGATTTTGTGTATTGGTCAGGTAGGGCTTGAAAGAAACCAGACATGCCTGTGGCTCACAAGGAGCCTCGGTGCATATGCCAGTTCAAACCGGTCCTGGGGCACACCAGTCCCGGGCCTGGGGCGAGCTGGACAAAGGATTGGGGGTGTAACCACCCCCCTTCCTGGTCCCACCCTTAGGGAGGGACCTAGCAGGTAGTCCGGCCCCTAGAATCCGCTTAAAGGTAGGAGCTGTGTCCTAAGACTTCAGACATCCTGGAATCAACTTGAAACTAAGAAGAAGACGGGAACTTCGACATTCTGCTGCACAGAAGACTGAAGAAAATCTCCCCTGTGGTCAGGGAGTGACCACCTTGCTAACGCAAGCACCATCCAGCGAATCAACGTCTGCTTTGCCGCCGCCTCCCGTCGGAGCCCGAGCCCAGAGACTGACAAGACCTGGACCTCCAGACCTCTCACCGCCCGATCCACAGTCCCTGAAAAGAGGAGACCCGTGGAGGCACCGAGACACGTGGAGCCAGCCATCTTGGAACGACTACGACAAGCTGACAAGTGCAACAACAGAGGCTCCCTCCAAGTTGTGCTTTGGGTCCTGAGAAGCCCAACCCTCGAGCAGCATCTGCACCAAAGGTGAGCCCTCCAGCATCTCCACGATCTGCGTGGGGCCCTTCTGCATTTTGCCACTCGACGCGCCTAACCGGTTGCTGGCCCGCTGGCTAGTGGCCATCTTGGCGACGAAATCTACGACAAACACCGCTGGTCTGGTTGCTCCAGACTGGCCCTTGCTCCCCTCCAAAGGAGCAATCCCTCTGACCTTGCTGGTCAGAACCAACAGCTGATTTCCGAATCCTCCTACAATTGCTTTTGCCAAGGCTTGTTTGCTTCGATCAAGTCGCCGACACCGCCGACAGCGAGAGCCTGCGTGGGACAGCTCGTGAGCCGACTCCTGGATGTCGTCGACCTTCAGGGACCACGTGGCTGCGGAGACAAGCTACCCCTCATCACCTGTTTGCACCCGACATCGCCTGGTACCCACCTGGTGCCACGCTGGTCACTGGCTAGTGACTGTGAACACTGTCCCCTCTGCTTACAGGTCTTCAACATCTCCGATCCACTCTTGGATCCACTGCATCTCTCCCGGACCGACCGCCTGCAGCATCTCTGTCTTCAAGCTCCACGGAACAGATAGAAGAAACCCGACGCACTTCGAGGCCTATGCACCCGCTTCCTGTGGGTGAGGTAAAGCTGGCACACCTGTGCCCAAGTGTAGTATTACATCTCTAGTGCCTGTGTTCCAAATCTTGAGTTCCTAGTCCATCCGGAAGATCCTCTTTGCAGTAACTTTGTACTTTTTACGCACCCATTGAAACCTATGGGAGCACGCGTGTGACTATTTGCTCTGCACACGCCACCCGTGGACCTCCTGGTCACTAACTGACGTTAGCTCCTTGTAGGCCCAGCGATTCTAGAGGCCCTAGGCCTTTTCCCTTTTCTGTTCGTGGTACTTATACCACTATTTTAGTATATGGTTTGAGTGGCCACCAGGGCCTATCCATATAACGTGCAACTTCTGTGTATTCTGTGATAATCTTGTTTGACGATTTGTGCTCCTGTGCTCATAAAGAGACTAGGGGTTACTTTGAGAAATAAATACATATATATTTTGAATATATATCTGTGTGGTGTCCTTTCATTGGTATAAAAGGGGGTTACATTTGGTAAAACAGCTGGCTTAACACGCTTCACGAGTTTAGCCTCAAAGACTGCTTAGCCTACGCTACCACTAGGGCAGCTAGTCCGAAAAGGTTGACTTACAACCACACCATAAGGGTTGCTTGGCATGGTACAAGGTGATCACTTTAACTAGTGAGCATCATATACCAGGCCAACTTCTCACATTGGTGAGCAGCGGTTGGATTTGAGCTTGCTGTGTTTTACCATTGTAATCTCTTGGTTACCAATTGAAAGATCACATAGGTACCTGTAGGTACATATAAAACAAGATTATATATACATAAGTTCTACTGAACTTAGTTGTTGTAGAGCAAAGGGAGTAGCACACCCTGACTACAACTACTAGATAGGTTTAGTAGGTAAACACAAGTGTAGGTAGATTGCAACACATCCACCCACACTTAAGAGCAATGGCCGGGGCAGAGGGGTCCACTGTACCCATCTCTGTTGAGAGTGACCCCCAGAGGGCAACATCCAGCTTTGCTACCCTTAATCAGAATGAGCTCAGGCATTTGGCAACTCTTAGAGGCCTTAAACAGCCCAAGAACCCAAACTCTGCTGAGCTCAGAGAGCTCTTACAGAATGATGAGAATCAGAGAGCACTCAAGAAAGCTTCCCAGTTAGCCCCCTTAGGGTCAGGAACAGGAGGCCTCCCTTCTGAAGATACTACAGATGTACCCAGTTCCAATAGCCATCCCTTAGATGAGAACCATACTACAGGGGAGGAAAGTGGTGAGGATACAGAAAGTAGTGATGATGAAGGGAGAACTAGCCCAGTGCCAAGTATTATACTTGGCCCAGCTAAACTAAGGCTATTGGGGACTGACAATGGGTTCACCCCATTGGATCTCCCCAGTGGACTTAACCCAGGGCTTGGGAGGCAAAGGAATCACTCAGGTGAATCCAATGCTTCCCATGGCTCTAGAGGCTCTCAAGGTCACTCCAGAAGGAGACTGACCACCCCTCAGAGGAGGGAACATGAGGCCAGAATGCAAGAAGCCCAGCTGAGGATCAGGAAGCAGGAGCTAGAAGTAGCCCTGATGGAAGAGAAACTGAGCAAGGCTAGGCAGCATAGAGAGAGTGGGTCTATACCCACTGGTGGCAGCAATGTCCCTAGGGACAAAGATAGGGTCTTTGACAATAGGAACCTGTCCAAGATTGTGCCCCCCTACAAAAGTGGGGATGACATCCACAAATGGATGACTGCTCTTGAGAGAGCCTGCAAAGTGCAGCAGGTTCCTGAAGACCAGTGGGCAGCAATCTTATGGCTCTCCTTTGAGGGGAGAGGCAGAGATAGACTCCTCACTGTTAGAGAAGAGGATGTCAGAAATTACAGAGTCCTGAAGAGTGTCCTAGTTGATGGGTTAGGCTTAACCACTGAACAGTACAGGTTAATGTTCAGAGACACCCAGAAGACACAGACTCAGGACTGGTCTGAATATGTGGAATGTGCCACTAAGGCTTTGGAGGGTTGGTTGCTGGGAAGTAAGGTGTCTGATTATACAGGATTGTACAATTTGATGATGAGAGAGCAGATTTTAAGTAATTGTCAAAACCAGCTTCTCCATCAACACCTGGTAGACTCAGATTTGACCTCTCCCCAAGAATTGGGAAAGAGGGCAGATAAATGGGTCAGGACCAGGATCAGGCCTAAAAACCAGGGTGGTGACCAAAAGAAAGATACCACCAAGCCTCAAGAGAAGGGTGGGGATAAAGAAAAAGAGAAACCTTCCTCAGGGCCCCAAAACTCCACACAGGGTGGTGGGTCCCAAGCTCCCTCCTCTACCACAGCTAAAAAGCCCTACTGCCATGAGTGTAAAACTCCTGGGCATTGGAAAACTGACAGCGGTTGCCCAAGGGCTAAAAACAAAACTGTTCCTCCAATTACTCCTGTCACACCACCTATTACTGTCAGCAGTAATCCCCCAGGTGGTGGGAGTGCCCCCAGAAATCTGGGTGGGTTTACTTGGGGAACACAGGGGGACCCTGGCTTAGCCAATTCCCCTACAGCAACCACTCTTGTCTGTGATGGTGGCATGGGGTTTGCCAACTTCACTGCCTGTCCCAACACTTTGGGTAGGTACAGACAGGAGCCCTACATCAATGGTACAAAAGCTGAGGCCTACAGAGACACTGGGGCTAGCATCACAATGGTGGCCCATTGGCTAGTTCCCTCTGAGCAGCTTTTGCCCGGTTTCTCCTACCAGGTGACTAACATTGATGGCAAACAGAACAGTCATCCCATGGCAGAGGTATGTCTCAGCTGGGGAGGGGTCACTGGCCCTAAAAGGGTAGCAGTGTCCCCAACCTTGCCTGTAGACTGCTTACTGGGGAATGACTTAGAACTCTCAGCTTGGGCTGGAGTTGAACAAGACACCCATTCTAAAATGGTAGGCCTTTCACAAAAGGGTAGGGGGGTTGTGCCATTCACAACCCCTGTCCAAATAGATTTCCTCCCTGAGAAGGTTGGAAGGGCAGTGGTAGCCACAGCCCAGGCACAGACAGACTTCCCTGTAGGGACTGGCAGAGCTGTGACAGTCACAGCTCAAACACAAACTGAGTGCCCCCCTGAAAAGGTTGGCAAGGCTGTAATGGTCTCAGCCTATACTCATACTGACATAGGTGTAGTGAAGCCTGAAACAATGGATCACTCCACACAAACTGAGAGTAGTGGGGAGGAAGAAAAGTCTCCCTCTCCCCAGGCATTAGGAAAAGGTCAGCCTCCTCAGGGATCTGACCTCACCCCTTGTGAAGGAACTGCCCCAGAGGTAGCCAGGCCTGGCCTGGCCGAGCCTCTGATGTCAGTGGCCCCTTCCAAGGTGGGATCCAGTCTGGTGCAGGTAGCCTGCCTCTCTCTACCCTGCCTCAGTCAGCCCAGGGCTGCAGAGGTCAGGGAGGCCAGTGGACCCCCAGAGGGCCCCTGTCCACAAGAACCCCCCCATCAAAAGAATGAGGATTGCCTGGCTAGTAGCCCTAGTCAGGTGATGGGTAAAAACATTCCTGAGGGATCTCCTTTACAGGTAGTTAGGGACCTCCCCCAGGGGGATTCTGTTGGGCACAGGCAAACATGGGACCTTAGGGCCCCAAACCTGACCTGTCCCTCCAGTAAGCCCACAAAAGGGACCCAGCCTCCAGCTTTAGGTAGCCAGAGGCTGACCCTGAGAGCACAGTGCAACTCAGTTAAAGAAAGAAAGGCATCCATGGTGGAGGATGATTGGAGGAAGCTGAGGCCTCACTTTGAGGACACTCACTTCAGTACTCCATCTCAACACCAGCCTTTTACTTTGCCAAGACACACCAAAGGTAGAGATTCCCTATGGTGGAGACCCTCTGATACCCTTAGGGTGAGGGATTGCTTAGTGGACCATGAGACAGGGGGTAACCATGCCAGTGCTGGTTCCTCCTTATATGGCCACTTGGGCAATATAGGCTTACCTGGTCAAGGTCAGCCTTATCTCCCTTCGTTTGGGGGGGGGTTGTGTAGGAAGGTGGATATCTGACTATGGTTACCCCCAAATTTTTGCCTAGTGTCTAGCTGGTTTTTCGACTTAGTTGGCCTGAGATCCTGCTATTCAGGATCTCAGCCTGGCTGTTCTCTCTTTAAAATGGACTCCATGCACCCTAGGTGCATACCCAATTGGAAGTGGATCACCCTGTCAGCCCCTGTACCAGTGTACACTAGGTACCCAGGGCATTGGTGTACCCAAGGCCTGCCAAGGGCTGCAGCATGTATTATGCCACCCCAGGCTTGGCCTAACAATCTGACACAACTGGCTGATCACTCAGCTGGGGTAAGTTGGTGTAATCACCTCTTACTTAGGTGTAGTATACCTATACCTAACCTTAAATGGGACACCTGGTAACCTATAAGTCACTCCTATGGCAGGCCTTAACAATCCTGAAGGCAGAGTGCTTGGTTCCATGTGAGATGGTGCTCTGGCATGAGCTGAGCCTGTCTGCAGTGGTCGGAACAACTTCCTTCTACTGTTTCCAGATATCGTCATACCATATACTCTTAAGTGCATTATGAACCTCGCGGTTAAATGCTATCTTTGGTTTGGCTTTATCAAAACATGTCGAGTAAGGTGTCATACGAATTGGAATACTAACCCCTCGCCAATTCTGGCGACGGGGTTAGCATTCCACCCTTCTAGAGGGACACGACATGTACAGTACCTGAAACCCGGGTAAAATCAGACATAGCCTCAGCTCCACAAAATGGATGCTGCCACCACAGACACAAGTCTGCCCTCCTGCTGCTGGGAGTCCTTCCAGCTTGGGAGGTGTGGACAAAGGGTTTCCTGCCAGGGGAGGTGCGTGCACCACCCCAGACAGGATTTTGTGTATTGGTCAGGTAGGGCTTGAAAGAAACCAGACATGCCTGTGGCTCACAAGGAGCCTCGGTGCATATGCCAGTTCAAACCGGTCCTGGGGCACACCAGTCCCGGGCCTGGGGCGAGCTGGACAAAGGATTGGGGGTGTAACCACCCCCCTTCCTGGTCCCACCCTTAGGGAGGGACCTAGCAGGTAGTCCGGCCCCTAGAATCCGCTTAAAGGTAGGAGCTGTGTCCTAAGACTTCAGACATCCTGGAATCAACTTGAAACTAAGAAGAAGACGGGAACTTCGACATTCTGCTGCACAGAAGACTGAAGAAAATCTCCCCTGTGGTCAGGGAGTGACCACCTTGCTAACGCAAGCACCATCCAGCGAATCAACGTCTGCTTTGCCGCCGCCTCCTGCCGGAGCCCGAGCCCAGAGACTGACAAGACCTGGACCTCCATACCTCTCACCGCCCGATCCACAGTCCCTGAAAAGAGGAGACCCGTGGAGGCACCGAGACACGTGGAGCCAGCCATCTTGGAACGACTACGACAAGCTGACAAGTGCAACAACAGAGGCTCCCTCCAAGTTGTGCTTTGGTTCCTGAGAAGCCCAACCCTCGAGCAGCATCTGCACCAAAGGTGAGCCCTCCAGCATCTCCACGATCTGCGTGGGGCCCTTCTGCATTTTGCCACTCGACGCGCCTAACCGGTTGCTGGCCCGCTGGCTAGTGGCCATCTTGGCGACGAAATCTACGACAAACACCGCTGGTCTGGTTGCTCCAGACTGGCCCTTGCTCCCCTCCAAAGGAGCAATCCCTCTGACCTTGCTGGTCAGAACCAACAGCTGATTTCCGAATCCTCCTTCAATTGCTTTTGCCAAGGCTTGTTTGCTTCGATCAAGTCGCCGACACCGCCGACAGCGAGAGCCTGCGTGGGACAGCTCGTGAGCCGACTCCTGGACGTCGTCGACCTTCAGGGACCACGTGGCTGCGGAGACAAGCTACCCCTCATCACCTGTTTGCACCCGACATCGCCTGGTACCCACCTGGTGCCACGCTGGTCACTGGCTAGTGACTGTGAACACTGTCCCCTCTGCTTACAGGTCTTCAACATCTCCGATCCACTCTTGGATCCACTGCATCTCTCCCGGACCGACCGCCTGCAGCATCTCTGTCTTCAAGCTCCACGGAACAGATAGAAGAAACCCGACGCACTTCGAGGCCTATGCACCCGCTTCCTGTGGGTGAGGTAAAGCTGGCACACCTGTGCCCAAGTGTAGTATTACATCTCTAGTGCCTGTGTTCCAAATCTTGAGTTCCTAGTCCATCCGGAAGATCCTCTTTGCAGTAACTTTGTACTTTTTACGCACCCATTGAAACCTATGGGAGCACGCGTGTGACTATTTGCTCTGCACACGCCACCCGTGGACCTCCTGGTCACTAACTGACGTTAGCTCCTTGTAGGCCCAGCGATTCTAGAGGCCCTAGGCCTTTTCCCTTTTCTGTTCGTGGTACTTATACCACTATTTTAGTATATGGTTTGAGTGGCCACCAGGGCCTATCCATATAACGTGCAACTTCTGTGTATTCTGTGATAATCTTGTTTGACGATTTGTGCTCCTGTGCTCATAAAGAGACTAGGGGTTACTTTGAGAAATAAATACATATATATTTTGAATATATATCTGTGTGGTGTCCTTTCATTGGTATAAAAGGGGGTTACATTTGGTAAAACAGCTGGCTTAACACGCTTCACGAGTTTAGCCTCAAAGACTGCTTAGCCTACGCTACCACTAGGGCAGCTAGTCCGAAAAGGTTGACTTACAACCACACCATAAGGGTTGCTTGGCATGGTACAAGGTGATCACTTTAACTAGTGAGCATCATATACCAGGCCAACTTCTCACATTGGTGAGCAGCGGTTGGATTTGAGCTTGCTGTGTTTTACCATTGTAATCTCTTGGTTACCAATTGAAAGATCACATAGGTACCTGTAGGTACATATAAAACAAGATTAGATATACATAAGTTCTACTGAACTTAGTTGTTGTAGAGCAAAGGGAGTAGCACACCCTGACTACAACTACTAGATAGGTTTAGTAGGTAAACACAAGTGTAGGTAGATTGCAACACATCCACCCACACTTAAGAGCAATGGCCGGGGCAGAGGGGTCCACTGTACCCATCTCTGTTGAGAGTGACCCCCAGAGGGCAACATCCAGCTTTGCTACCCTTAATCAGAATGAGCTCAGGCATTTGGCAACTCTTAGAGGCCTTAAACAGCCCAAGAACCCAAACTCTGCTGAGCTCAGAGAGCTCTTACAGAATGATGAGAATCAGAGAGCACTCTAGAAAGCTTCCCAGTTAGCCCCCTTAGGGTCAGGAACAGGAGGCCCCCCTTCTGAAGATACTACAGAGGTACCCAGTTCCTATAGCCATCCCTTAGATGAGAACCATACTACAGGGGAGGAAAGTGGTGAGGATACAGAAAGTAGTGATGATGAAGGGAGAACTAGCCCAGTGCCAAGTATTATACTTGGCCCAGCTAAACTAAGGCTATTGGGGACTGACAATGGGTTCACCCCATTGGATCTCCCCAGTGGACTTAACCCAGGGCTTGGGAGGCAAAGGAATCACTCAGGTGAATCCAATGCTTCCCATGGCTCTAGAGGCTCTCAAGGTCACTCCAGAAGGAGACTGACCACCCCTCAGAGGAGGGAACATGAGGCCAGAATGCAAGAAGCCCAGCTGAGGATCAGGAAGCAGGAGCTAGAAGTAGCCCTGATGGAAGAGAAACTGAGCAAGGCTAGGCAGCATAGAGAGAGTGGGTCTATACCCACTGGTGGCAGCAATGTCCCTAGGGACAAAGATAGGGTCTTTGACAATAGGAACCTGTCCAAGATTGTGCCCCCCTACAAAAGTGGGGATGACATCCACAAATGGATGACTGCTCTTGAGAGAGCCTGCAAAGTGCAGCAGGTTCCTGAAGACCAGTGGGCAGCAATCTTATGGCTCTCCTTTGAGGGGAGAGGCAGAGATAGACTCCTCACTGTTAGAGAAGAGGATGTCAGAAATTACAGAGTCCTGAAGAGTGTCCTAGTTGATGGGTTAGGCTTAACCACTGAACAGTACAGGTTAATGTTCAGAGACACCCAGAAGACACAGACTCAGGACTGGTCTGAATATGTGGAATGTGCCACTAAGGCTTTGGAGGGTTGGTTGCTGGGAAGTAAGGTGTCTGATTATACAGGATTGTACAATTTGATGATGAGAGAGCAGATTTTAAGTAATTGTCAAAACCAGCTTCTCCATCAACACCTGGTAGACTCAGATTTGACCTCTCCCCAAGAATTGGGAAAGAGGGCAGATAAATGGGTCAGGACCAGGATCAGGCCTAAAAACCAGGGTGGTGACCAAAAGAAAGATACCACCAAGCCTCAAGAGAAGGGTGGGGATAAAGAAAAAGAGAAACCTTCCTCAGGGCCCCAAAACTCCACACAGGGTGGTGGGTCCCAAGCTCCCTCCTCTACCACAGCTAAAAAGCCCTACTGCCATGAGTGTAAAACTCCTGGGCATTGGAAAACTGACAGCGGTTGCCCAAGGGCTAAAAACAAAACTGTTCCTCCAATTACTCCTGTCACACCACCTATTACTGTCAGCAGTAATCCCCCAGGTGGTGGGAGTGCCCCCAGAAATCTGGGTGGGTTTACTTGGGGAACACAGGGGGACCCTGGCTTAGCCAATTCCCCTACAGCAACCACTCTTGTCTGTGATGGTGGCATGGGGTTTGCCAACTTCACTGCCTGTCCCAACACTTTGGGTAGGTACAGACAGGAGCCCTACATCAATGGTACAAAAGCTGAGGCCTACAGAGACACTGGGGCTAGCATCACAATGGTGGCCCATTGGCTAGTTCCCTCTGAGCAGCTTTTGCCCGGTTTCTCCTACCAGGTGACTAACATTGATGGCAAACAGAACAGTCATCCCATGGCAGGGGTATGTCTCAGCTGGGGAGGGGTCACTGGCCCTAAAAGGGTAGCAGTGTCCCCAACCTTGCCTGTAGACTGCTTACTGGGGAATGACTTAGAACTCTCAGCTTGGTCTGGAGTTGAACAAGACACCCATTCTAAAATGGTAGGCCTTTCACAAAAGGGTAGGGGGGTTGTGCCATTCACAACCCCTGTCCAAATAGATTTCCTCCCTGAGAAGGTTGGAAGGGCAGTGGTAGCCACAGCCCAGGCACAGACAGACTTCCCTGTAGGGACTGGCAGAGCTGTGACAGTCACAGCTCAAACACAAACTGAGTGCCCCCCTGAAAAGGTTGGC
>NC_140579.1:952417736-952420236 GCF_964204655.1 Triturus cristatus
GGAGCTCCGTTCCCGGGGTGCGGGAGCCCCCTGTCCCGCAAGCCAGCCGAGGGTCTGGGCGCTGGGGTCGGGTGTCCACCGAGGCCCGGGGAGGCTCTCCCCGGCCTGGCTGGAGGTCCGGAAGCTGGGCCCGGTGCTGGAGCTCCGTCCCGGGGTACGGGAGCCCCCTGTCCCGCAAGCCAGCCGAGGGTCCGGGCGCTGGGAACGGGTGTGCACCGGGGCCCGGGGAGGCTCTCCCCGGCCTGGCTGGGGGTCCGGAAGCTGGTCCCGGGCCCGGTGCTGGAGCTCCGTTCCCGGGGTGCGGGAGCCCCCTGTCCCGCAAGCCAGCCGAGGGTCCGGGCGCTGGGGACAGGGTGTCCACCGGGGCCCGGGGAGGCTCTCCCTGGCCTGGCTAGGGTTCGGAAGCTGGGCCCGGGTCCGGGGCTTGTGCTCCGTCCCAGTGTCCCATGGAGCGGGAGCCCCCCGTCCTGCAAGCCAGCCGAGGGTCCATGCGCTGGGGAAGGGTGTCCACCGGGGCCCAGGGAGTTTCTCCCCGGCCTGGCTAGGGTTCTGAAGCTGGGACCGGGCCCGGGGCTCTTGCACCGTCCGGCGGGCCCCGGGGTGCGTGAGCCACCCCCGTCCTGCAAGACAGCCGAGGGTCTAGGTGCTGGAGACAGGGGTCCACCGGGGCCCAGGGAGGCTCTCTCCGGCCTGGCTGCTATCAGAAGCAGGGACCGGGCCGGTGTGCAGGAGTGGCTGGCTTTATCTGCTACGCTGACGGAGCGTAGTTTTCTGCCCACCCCTATACAACCGTGTGGTTTGTGAGAACCCGTCCTGCGGCCTGGTAAGGGTCTGGGTGCCCGTGACGGGGTCCATTGGGCGAAGGGAGGCTCCCCAGACCTGGCTGGGATCAGAAGCAGGGACCGGGCCAGGTGGGTGGGTGGCTGGCTAAGTCCTTTCCACTGCGTAGTAGGAGTTTGGTTAGGGCTGGGCGGACTTTGCGTAGCGCCACTACGCAGAATTTTGAAAAAATGTGTGGAAAACGAGAGCACATCCTGAGTAGGGCTGGGCGGACTTTGCCTAGCGCAACTACGCACTATTCTGAAGAAAATTGTGGAAAACGAGCGCACAACCTCATGGACTGTGTGCCCGGGACGGGTCCCTCGTGCTTGGGCAGGCTCCCCGACCTCCCCAGCCTGGCTGTGTTGAGAAGCAGGGACCGGCCCCGGGCCTCCTGATTTTTGGTCAGGGCCTGGGATCCCACGTCCTGCGGCCTGCCAAGTGTCCATCTGCCCGGGACAAGGGACCCTGGTGCAGAGCCCCGGAGCCCTGCAAGGGCAGGCGGGAGCCCTACCGCTATGGCTCGGTGTGGGCAGCTGGGAGTCCTTCCGGTCCCGGCCATCTGGTCGCACCTTTCCCTCGGCCATCTGGTCGCGCGCAATGCTTTCCAATGGGGCGACCAGATGGCCGGGCCGGCCTGGAAGTCCCGATGAGGGTCCATTTGCCTCGCGGATCCCAGCCAGGGCTCCAGGAGGCCGGGCGCGTCCGCGCCTAGGGTCCCCTCCGTCACTCGGAGCGCGAGGGTTACAAGAAAGGTGGGTAGCCTTCCTCCGGATTAGTAGGGGCAGGGTATGCCGGGACACCCCTCCTGGGGATTGCGGTTCTCAGGCGGGGACCAGATGGGCCAAGCCCGGACGACACTTCCCCGGGGCGTCGGGTGCTTCCTCCTCCAGCCCGCGGCGAGGCAAAGTGCCCAGGACGGGCTCCATGGGTCCCCCGGGCGTCCCCCGAGGCCTGCAGCCCCAAAGCCCTGCAGACCCTGGAGCCCTTCAGCACGGAGCCCTGGAGCCCTGCAGGCCCGGAGCCCTGCAGGCCCAGGGCCCTGCCGCCCCGGAGCCCTGCAGCCCCGGAGCCCTGCAGGCCCGGAGCCCTGCAGCCCCGGAGCCCTGCAGGCCCAGAGCCCTGCAGCCCCGGAGCCCTGCAGGCCCGGAGCCCTGCAGCCCCGGAGCCCTGCAGGCCCAGAGCCCTGCAGCCCCGGAGCCCTGCAGCCCTGCAGCCCTGCAGCCCTGCAGCCCCGGAGCCCTGCAGCCACGGAGCCCTGCGTGGGCAGGCGGGAAGCCTACCGCTATGGCTCGGGCAGACGGGAGCCCTTTCAGTTGCCGGCCACCTGGTCGCTCCTTTCCCCTCGGCCATCTGGTCGCGCGCAATGCTTTCCAATGGGGCGACCAGATGGCCGAGCTGGCCTGGAAGTCCCGATGAGGGTCCATTCGCCTCCCGGATCCCAGCCGGGGCTCCAGGAGGCCGGGCGCGTCCGCGCCTAGGGTCCCCTCCGTCACTCGCAGCGCGCTGGTTACAAGAAAGGGGGGTATCCTTCCTCCGGATTAGTAGGGGCAGGGTATGCCGGAACACCCATGCTGGGGCTGTGCGGTTCATTGCCGGGGACCAGATGGGCTACGCCCGGGCAACATCCTCCCAGGCCTCCGGGGCTTCCCTCCTCCGGGCCGCGGCATGGCAAAGTGCC
>NC_140579.1:952432736-952435236 GCF_964204655.1 Triturus cristatus
CGAGGCAAAGTGCCCAGGACGGGCTCCATGGGTCCCCCGGGCGTCCCCCGAGGCCTGCAGCCCCAAAGCCCTGCAGACCCTGGAGCCCTTCAGCACGGAGCCCTGGAGCCCTGCAGGCCCGGAGCCCTGCAGGCCCAGGGCCCTGCCGCCCCGGAGCCCTGCAGCCCCGGAGCCCTGCAGGCCCGGAGCCCTGCAGCCCCGGAGCCCTGCAGGCCCAGAGCCCTGCAGCCCCGGAGCCCTGCAGGCCCGGAGCCCTGCAGCTCCGGAGCCCTGCAGGCCCAGAGCCCTGCAGCCCCGGAGCCCTGCAGGCCCAGAGCCCTGCAGCCCTGGAGCCCTGCAGCCCTGCAGCCCTGCAGCCCCGGAGCCCTGCAGCCACGGAGCCCTGCGTGGGCAGGCGGGAACCCTACCGCTATGGCTCGGGCAGACGGGAGCCCTTTCAGTTGCCGGCCACCTGGTCGCTCCTTTCCCCTCGGCCATCTGGTCGCGCGCAATGCTTTCCAATGGGGCGACCAGATGGCCGAGCTGGCCTGGAAGTCCCGATGAGGGTCCATTCGCCTCCCGGATCCCAGCCGGGGCTCCAGGAGGCCGGGCGCGTCCGCGCCTAGGGTCCCCTCCGTCACTCGCAGCGCGCTGGTTACAAGAAAGGGGGGTATCCTTCCTCCGGATTAGTAGGGGCAGGGTATGCCGGAACACCCATGCTGGGGCTGTGCGGTTCATTGCCGGGGACCAGATGGGCTACGCCCGGGCAACATCCTCCCAGGCCTCCGGGGCTTCCCTCCTCCGGGCCGCGGCATGGCAAAGTGCCCAGGGACGGGCTCCACGGGTCCCGGGCAGTCCTCCCCCGGGCGCCCAGGCCCCGAGAGCTCCGGTGGACCTCCCCGTGCCCGAGGCCAACCCGGGAAGCAGAGTCCCCCCCGAGCCCTTGGTGTGAGGGTGGGCAGGCGGGAGCCCTACCGCTATGGCTCGGGCAGCTGGGAGTCCTTCCGGTCCCGGCCATCTGGTCGCACCTTTCCCTCGGCCATCTGGTCGCGCGCAATGCTTTCCAATGGGGCGACCAGATGGCCGGGCCGGCCTGGAAGTCCCGATGAGGGTCCATTCGCCTCCCGGATCCCAGCCAGGGCTCCAGGAGGCCGGGCGCGTCCGCGCCTAGGGTCCCCTCCGTCACTCGCAGCGCGCGGGTTACAAGAAAGGAGGGTATCCTTCCTCCGGATTAGTAGGGGCAGGGTATGCCGGAACACCCATGCCGGGGCTGTGCGGTTCATTGCCGGGGACCAGATGGGCTACGCCCGGGCAACATCCTCCCAGGTCCCCGGGGCTTCCCTCCTCCGGGCCGCGGCATGGCAAAGTGCCCAGGGACGGGCTCCACGGGTCCCGGGCAGTCCTCCCCCGGGTACGCCCAGGCCCCGAGAGCTCCGGTGGTCCTCCCCGTGCCTGAGGCCCAGCCGGGAAGCAGAGTCCCCACCCCGAGCCCCTGGTGGGTGGGCAGGCGGGAGCCCTTTCAGTTGCCGGCCATCCGGTCGCTCCTTTCCCCTCGGCCATCTGGTCGCGCGCAATGCTTTCCAATGGGGCGACCAGATGGCCGGGCCGGCCTGGAAGTCCCGATGAGGGTCCATTCGCCTCCCGGATCCCAGCCAGGGCTCCAGGAGGCCGGGCGCGTCCGTGCCTAGGGTCCCCTCGGTCACTCGCAGCGTGCGGGTTACAAGAAAGGAGGGTATCCTTCCTCCGGATTAGTAGGGGCAGAGTATGCCGGAACACCCATGCCGGGGCTGTGCGGTTCATTGCCGGGGACCAGATGGGCTACGCCCGGGCAACATCCTCCCAGGTCCCCGGGGCTTCCCTCCTCCGGGCCGCGGCATGGCAAAGTGCCCAGGGACGGGCTCCACGGGTCCCGGGCAGTCCTCCCCCGGGTACGCCCAGGCCCCGAGAGCTCCGGTGGTCCTCCCCGTGCTTGAGGCCCAGCCGGGAAGCAGAGTCCCCACCCCGAGCCCCTGGTGGGTGGGCAGGCGGGAGTCCTTTCAGTTGCCGGCCACCTGGTGGCTCCTTTCCCCTCGGCCATCTGGTCGCGCGCAATGCTTTCCAATGGGGCGACCAGATGGCAGGGCCAGGCCTGGAAGTCCCGATGAGGGTCCATTTGCCTCTCGGATCCCAGCCGGGGCTCCAGGAGGCCGGGTGCGTTCGCCCCTAGGGTCCCCTCCGTCACTCGGAGCGCGCGGGTTTCAAGAACGGGGGGTAGCCTTCCTCCGGATTACTAGGGACAGGGTACTCTGGGACCCCTCTCGGTCCTCAGCCGGCAACTGGGTCCTGCCGTGTGGCAGGGTGGCCGGAGGGCCTTCCCCTGCGCCTGTGGGCCCGGGAGCACCGGATGGGTCCAGGGGCCCGGCCGGGCCCCGGGTCGGGGTCTCCGGCCCCGGGCGCCGTCCCCCGGCCTGCGGCACCGCCAAAGGCCCGGGACGGGGTTCCGTTGTGGCCGGGGTGCCTCCCGTGGCTGGATTGGGTTCAG
>NC_140579.1:952445236-952447736 GCF_964204655.1 Triturus cristatus
AGCTAAACGATAGAATCACAGAAATCGAAAAGTACACAAAAAACATCCAGCATCATGATGCTGCTATGGATCTGATGGATGAGATAGTGACTTATATATCAGAAAACACCAATGATATAAGTCCTGAACCATCAAATCATACCGAACTATCGAGCGAACCCAACAATGAACCTATGAACTCTGCTCAAGTTGAGCAACAGACTGCCCCTGGACAAAACAAGATACCAAAGAAAGATGGAAGGCCCAATCAAGCACAAAAGAAAAAATATACAAAAGCAAAGGGCAGTTACAAAGAATATCAGACAATGTTCCAAAAAGACAAAAAGAAAATTGCCAGGATAATCACTGATGGGGCAGAAGATGCCACTTGTCAAATCAGTGCTGATGAAATCTTCCAATACTATAAAGGCATAATTGAAAAAGAGAACAAGAAAAATCCCAAATTCATCCCAATTGACCGAATACCAGATGAATGGGAAATTGGAAGTTTATGTAAAGAAATTACACTGCTCGAAGTAACTAAAGCCTTTGATGAATCAGATTTAAAGAAAGCAGTGGGGCCTGATAAAATTGGTCTGAATGACTTAAATAAAGTGCATAGCAGGCAACCAAGACTACTACCCAGAATCTTATCGTCTTGGCTATTGATGAGAAGAGTACCAGAAAGTATTAAGAAGAACAGGTCAATACTAATACCCAAGAATGTACCGATTAGCGAACTCAGAAAGATAAGTAATTGGCGTCCAATTACTATCGGTACAGCATTCATGAAGCTGTTCACAAAAATATTAACCAAAAGACTCACATTTTTCGTTGAAATAAATACGAGACAAAAAGGCTTCATGAAGGTGCGAGGTTGTCTCGAAAATCTGACTCTTCTGCAAAACATTATAAAAGGGGCACGAAAGAACAGAAGCTCGTTGGCAGTGGTGTTCATAGACATATCAAAAGCTTTTGACTCTGTCAGCCATGGTCATATTTTACAGAGTCTTGAAAGACACAGGGTTCCATCATGCATCAGAGACATAATAAAAGACTTATACACTGACTCAACAACATTTTTCAAGGGAAAAAACAATGAAGCAACTCCAGAAATAACAATGAAGTCAGGAGTTAAACAAGGTGACTCTTTATCCCCACTGCTGTTTAATATTGCCATGGATCCTCTGATCTGTGATCTTCAGAAAGAAGGCAAGGGCTTCACATTTGGTTCCAATAATCTCATCAAGCAAATCACCGCTCTGGCCTTTGCCGATGACATCGCAGTACTCAGCAACACCTGGGAAGGAATGAGTACAAATCTGAAAATCATTGAAAAATTCAGTAAAATAACAGGATTAAAACTTAATGTGAAGAAAACACATGGATTTTATATAAGTCATCGTAAAGATAAGATCCTAGTAAACAACTGTAGACCATGGCAATTTGAAAAACAAAACATTGAAAACATCCACCCAGGAGAAAGTGAGAGATACCTCGGACTGAACTTCGATCCACACACCGGCCATTCAAGCAACAACAAAATTAATGAGGTTCTTATTGACTGGGCTCAAAAACTCGACAATCTACCACTTAAGCCCACACAGAAAATAGAAATATTCTGTAAATACTTGATCCCTAAACTGTCATTTAAACTGGAAATGACAGGAACAGAAGCGAAACCTTTAAACATCCTGGATCAAACAATTAGAAAGTATGTCAAACATTTCCTACACCTTCCTGCATACACATGTGATGGTCTCCTGTACTCGAAAAGATCTTTTGGGGGCCTCAGTATTCCAAAGCTATGTACGACAATTGGTCTGAACAAAGTTAATAACTTATTGTACCTCAGGGAAGCTCCAGACCTGTACATAGCTCATTCATTCATGTATGCAGGAGAAGTAATCAATGAAAAAATTGACAACATCATTAAAACACACAAACTCAACATAGTAGGCAGCAGATCTCTGAGTCATGAACTAAATTTGATAGCAACATATGACTGGAGGAAAGAAGAATTTGAGAAATGGGCAAATCTCCCTGTCCAAGGTGATGGTATCAAATACTTAGCAAGTAATCCAACCTCAAATTTTTGGATCAGCAAACATAACAAAATAAAAGAAAATCAATACATAGCTGCGCTAATGCTGAGAGCAAATGTAGTGTATACTAGAGAAACCATCACTAGGGGAAGAAATCGTACATTTGCTACTTGTAGATATTGTAAAGATGTGTGTGAAACAATTGCTCATATTTCAGGTGCATGTCCTAAAACCAAGGACATAAGAATAAAAAGGCATAACAAAGTGTTGGAATTGCTAATTGATAGAGCAAAAAGGTGTGGGTGGATGACATACAGGGAACCTCATGTCAAAAATAATCAAGGTGAACTAAGAAAACCAGATGTAGTGTTCACCAAAAATGGTACTGCTGTAGTGGTTGATGTCTCAATTCGTTATGAAAACTCACAGAATTCCCTTGAACTAGCGTATGAGAGCAAAGTTAAATACTACCAGGA